>NC_056743.1:879237505-879342505 GCF_019279795.1 Protopterus annectens | reverse complement strand
AAAGAGCAGAAAAAATCCAAAAACAATCAATTATGTTGAGACACTCCTTTGGAAAATGATCAGTTGTTAATGGGTTAAACCCAAAAACAAAATTTTTTTTTTCCAATAATCATTTTTTATTATTTTTCACAACCATATTACAAATTCACACATTATATACAATATATACAAAATGCTTCCATTGGTTAATTTCACATATATATCAACCTCATGTATTGATCGGAGGTACAGCACTAACAATCAAAAGGAAAATAATAAAAAAAAAAAAAAAATTCAACATTAACAAATCCAAGCCAACAATCTGTCTTATCTGTACATTTTCTATCTAATCTAAGGTTGATTTAGACTATATTCTGGTTCCCGAGAAAAAGTGGATAGTAACCTCTTAAGCCAAAATAATATTAAAAATTTGCACCCAGATTTTTATGTTGTTGATATTTTTCTTGTGATCACTAATTAACAGTTTATGCGCTAAGATGTGTTTTATTGCCAACAATCTGAAATTTTCCCACAATGTCTGGGCTGGGTTCAACCAATTTGTGGCTATATATAATTTCATTAATAGGCAAATATTCATAATTACAATCGTTTTGATTTATTTAGATTCTCCGGGGAATATGAAGAATCATAAACTCCCAAGAGAGTGTTGAATTTTGGTAACCCATTTTTGTAACTGCAATTTTAATGAATTCCACAATTTATAAATGCACTTACAACTCCAGAACATGTGAAGCAAATCTGCTGTCTGATCAAAGCAATGTGGGCATATGGGTGAATTCTTTGCATCAAATTTGTGCAAAGTGAGACGAGTATAGTATGCATTGTTAAATATCATCAGCTGCGTAAATACCAATTTCTGAAGGGATACGGACTTTAATGTTAATTTAAATGCCTCCAATATCTTATTGTCGTCTGGGAATATCAATTTCTCTCTCCAGTAACTCGATAAAAGAATATAATTATTATACTTCCTCTCTTTTATCAATTTATATGCTGCGGTTATATATTTTCTATCCTGCAACAGCGCTTCCCATAGATTATGAGAAATGATTAAATCTTCCCCTTTCATTTCAAAGTTGTTAAAATAGTTTATAACCAAGTCTTTTAGCTGTCTTACTATAATTAAATAGGAAATAGGGAGTTCTATTTCTTTTAAAGTATCCTGTACTGGTACTCCTAGAAAAGGATATAAATCGTGTACAGTTAACTCCATGATTAAAGGGAATTTCTTTAGATCAATCAATTGACCACCAATTGTTAAATTTGGGTTCCTATGAAACGGTTGGAAAACCATCATATATTTTAGTAAATTTAAGGAAGCGAAAAGAGTTTGAATTGCCGTTACATAACTTTTGATGTGCTCCATTAGCTTATATTTACTCATTGTCCAATTATTTAAAAAGGGTAATGCCTTAGCGTTGACTCCCACTTCATTTATATGCTTGTACGTTAAGAGGACCCATTTGGGTGTCCATTTTCTATTATCACTATCGAAGTAAGACGTCTTTAAAAGCCTATTGGCCTGAATCACTAAATAGTACATTTTGAAATCCGGTAATTCCAGCCCCCCCCCTTATTTTTTGGAGCCATCAATTTTTCATATGAAATTCTCGTCTTTCTAGGTTCCCAAAGAAATCTTCCCAATCTTATATGAAGCTGTTTAAAGAATGTTTTGGTAATTCTGAGTTGTGCAGCTCTAAAAATATATAACATTCTAGGAAGAACATTCATTCTTATGATAGCTGCTCTTGCCATCATCGGTAACTTCAATCTACTCCATCTTTCAAGATCCAATGTTATTTGATCTGTAGTTGACTTTACATTGTTAATAAAAAAATCTCTATTTTCAGTTGAGAAGACAATTCCCAGATATTTTATCTTTTCTTCTGTCAATACTTGTCCTATTAATGGTAGCATTGAAAAGGTGTGGGTGTCTTTAATGGGAATATTTTAGATTTTTTAAAATTTAGCTTGTAATTGGAAATTCTCTCAAAGATTTCTATTGCAGCTAATATTTTTTCAGTATCGGAAACAGGTGTGGTACAATATATGTTTAAATCATCTGCATAGGCAGCCATCCTAACCTTTATTCCATACAGTACAGGAGAATTATAAAAAACATTTTGCTTAAGGTGTAAAAATAAAGGCTCCAAGTAAAGATTAAATAAGATGGGAGATAATGGGCAGCCTTGGGTACCATTTATGATTTTTATCCTATTCGAGTATTCGTGATTTATAAATAAATTTGTGTATGCATTTCTATATAGTATCCTTAACATTGAGATAAACTCCTGCGGTATATTAAAATAAGGTAATGTATCAAATAAATAATCCAAATTAACCCTATCAAATGCTTTCTGAGCATCAATAATTAGGGCATACAAATTCAGGTTTTTATATTTCGCATAAGAGATTAAGGTATGGAGCGTTAAGGTATTATCCGTGGTCTGCCTCCCATCCATAAACCCCGCCTGTTCCTCTGATATTATTGGGTTTATTACCTTTTTCAGCCTACTCGCCAAAATGGATGTCATGATTTTCATGTCCATATTCAAAAGTGATATAGGCCTGTAATTATCAGGATTTTTGGAATCACCTTTCTCTTTTAATATCAGAACTGTCCTTGAGGCATTAAAATGAGGATCATTAATTCTATTTAGAGTGATATAATTAAAAGTCTGTGACAATACACTGCTCAAAATCTCACTAAAAGATTTGTAAAATTCCGAGGTCAAACCATCTAGGCCCAAAAATGAAATTTATATTGGTGACTGATACAAGGTCACTGGGTCAGCAAGCATTTGTAAGTCAGGTGAAAGTTGATAAGCAAAAAATAATATA
Organism: Protopterus annectens; assembly: GCF_019279795.1. Lineage (NCBI taxonomy): Eukaryota > Metazoa > Chordata > Ceratodontiformes > Protopteridae > Protopterus > Protopterus annectens. Next base: position 879,339,664 of record NC_056743.1, on the reverse strand, counting down.
TTCCAGATCGTTTTAATGTAAAAAAAGAGATGCAAATGGAAACTGAAGTACTTGCAGTAATATGGATCTATGAACATTTCCTTGCATATTTGGAAACGCTTTTATGTTTATAAATGACTACAACCTATTTACTTCAGTCTTTGGCAAGCCTAGATCAGTATCATCTCACTGAGATTACACTAGTATCAGCTTAGTGTGCAGCCCTTGAGATGTTTATTCATGTTAAATTAACTTGTTAATCTGCCCTTATTTATTTTCGTTCATTCATTCATTCATACATACATACATACACACATGTGTACACTTGTTAACTGGGTAAGTATTCTGCTCTGATGACCTTTTCAGTTGTGATCCAGACCTCAAGCATGAAACAAAAGCAATGTTTGTGTCATAAGAACTTACAATGATTGTAGTAATACAGCAGACAGATTTAGTAACATAAAGTAGCACACTTTGCATATTAGTATTATAGTAAAAACATTGTAACAGAGTAAAGATTAGTGAAATGGGAAGTTGAGTCAGAATTTCTAAGTCATCTTGAGATGTAGTTGAAAAGCAAAGTAAGGGAGCAGGAACAGAATAATAAATAAATAGCTTAGATAAGAATTCAAGTATGTGACAGTGAATAACAGAAATATGGCTAGCGGATGAAAAGAAGGAAGTGAGTAAAGTATACCAGTACGGACAAAGTTTGAAGAAATCGGATCCATAGAAGAGGGGTTCAGGCAGTCAGCAATGTAACAGATGTCGTTGTGCATGTGTATTTGTAATTAATGAAGTAGATAAAGACTAGAAGTGACTCAATTTGCAGAGGCAAAAAGTAAAAATATTGTTTGTTTCAGAAATATTGATATTCATTGTCAGCTGTGTCATTTTCAATAAAGTGAAATTACTGCCTTTCTTAAGAAGGCAGTCAAACAAAAATGTATCTACTAATATATTGCATTGTTGTTATTGTGAAGTACATAAACAGAAGTAGCATTATATATACTTTTAGTAAACATGATTCTCCTTTGCTAAGTTATGTTACTGTCTGGTGTTAGATACTGTTTGCGCAAGTCAAAACTTAGTGCAAGAGAAGAACAAATAAGCTACATCTACTGTTGAACAATACAGTGGTTTGAAAACACTGTTAAATTAAAAGAAAGTCAGACTTCATTATTCAGTCACAACTCTTGTTATCACAGAGGAGCAGTTCGTTTTATTGCTGTTTGACAAAAGGTAGAGTAAGAATCGATCTTTGAAAATGGAAGGCATAACTAAAAAAGAGTCAAGAGTCCAACAGCTTGTTTCTCCAGTTGTATTGCCAACAAAGCCTTATAATCCACACAAAATGAGGATATCTAATTAGCCACGCAGGGGAGACATCTTTGTACCAAATTGAATGGAGCAGCTGTGTTCAGCAGATTAGATCTCAAGTCATGCTGCCATCATACTGTGCTCCTTATTACACATAAACCTATATAACTGCTTTTTGTGTACTTGTTAGTCTAGATGTAAAGGGCTCATATTTGGTATTAGTTCTGCAGAAGAAATCTTCCTGCTTTTCCTTCAGCATAATAAAAACAATGTACTAGATGCTAAAAGCTTCACCGGTGACTAGATTTGGCAGGAACAGGATAAAACATGATAAAACTTTCCAGCAATTAAGAGACTACAAAACTGTTATAGTGAAAAGAGACAAGTGTGAATTTAAGAAAAGTAAACTTGATTTTTATGGCTGTATCTTTTTTTTTTTTTTTTTTAAGAAAGGTATCTCATTAGATCCTAAAAAAGTCAAACCACATCGTGATTTATCTCTTGCAAACAATGCCAAGGAACTCAGGAGTTTGCCTGGCATGTTAAAGTGCAGTGCACTTTTCATAAAAACACTTCAACGTAATGGCTGCATCATTGAGAAAGTGAATAAGAAAGACAGTTAAAAAGACTGATGTGAAGAAAGTCTGTTTTTAAATGGATTGGTGAACATCAGAAATCTTTTTCAACAATTTTATTGAATTATTACTTAAGGCATAGACAAGTATACATTTATATATTAAAAAAACATATTAATATGTTCCCAGTTACAAACGTTCTACATCACATATATTCTTTTGTATGACTATCATTAATCCAACTTACATACATTTCTCAATTCCTGCCTTCCCTTAAACCTCACTCTTCCTTTAAAACATTATTCTGCATGTAATGTTCCCACGATTTCCATTTTTTTCTATGTGATTTACGCCTATCCTGTTCTAAAGATTTCACTTCCAGTTCTTCTATCTCTGTTACAATATTCAGTACTTGAAATATAGCTGGTTTAGACTTTGAGTTCCATTTTCTAGTGATTGCTTTTTTGGCTGCCACCAGAATTAAACTTAACAAGGTTTTACCAAATCTATGAAATTCAGATCTTGTATCCCAGCTCAAAAAATCATTTCCTTAGTTGCACCCATTTGCTCATCCAATACTTTTGGCAGAGTACTCTGTAGGGAATTTTTTAAATTTGCCAGCTCGTTATACTCCCTGAGCATATGTTCCCATTTATCTCTTTCTTCCTCATTTTACCTCCAAGAGTTGGCATCTAACTGAGGAAAAATTATTTGCACTCTGCTTGGGGTGTAAAAAATACCTGTGCAAACACTTCCAAACAAAAATCCTAAGTCTTCTAGATTGTGTTGCATGTTTGGGAGCCATACATATGGCCTCCTGTCATGTCTTTGGGAATTGCTTATCCAGTCTGTCTTCACAGTCTTGTCTAACCTCCTCTGATTGGTTCCTGTAGTTATCATCCAATATTTTATATGCCCGACTAATTATCCCTTTTTAACAGCAGTTTCTGCTCTAGATTCAAATAAAGACTCTACCAGAGCAGGTATTTCACTTAGGATTCCCCTATTCCTTTCTGTTTGCCTATACTCTAATATCAATTCCTGATAGGGAGGGAAGGCAGGTAGCTTATAGTCCAGATGAATTCTTGGACTCTTCCCATTCTATTAGGTTTTCCTCTCTAGTTATTTGCTTCCAATACATTGATTCATTTGCCATTTTTTTCCAGAAAATTCCAGCCCCTCTTCCTATTCTTTGTACCACTAAACAGTCATCCCTGTCACCAAAATCTCATTTATCCATTTGTGTGTTGGCTTAGTTCTTAAAATACTTTTGCATACTTTATGAATATAGTATTCTAAATGGCTGTTGTTATTCTCCTTAAGGGTCTGCATCCAGAATCCCACTCTGTCCTTATTTCTTGAATTTTCCCCCTGCTTCTTCATCATCCTTTCTACTTTGAGTTATAGCTTTCTGCTTGTGTTATGTATATAAGCCTTAAGTGTTTAGCTCTAAAATGTCCTTTCAAATCAGGGAATACTAAACCACCTTGTATTATTGGAACTATCAACTTATCTCACTTGATCCTTGCCATTTTGCCATTCTGGATAAGTTCCTTCAGCTCTTTATTGATTATTGTCCACAACTCCTCTGGTTGATAAAAACATGCCTGACCTGTATATAAAACTAAAGGGACCAAACACACTTTCACCTCTTGCTATTATCCTAGCCATAATCAAGAGCTTCCAGTTTTGCATTTTTTTCTGTTACCTTTTTGTTTTGTCTTTTCTCACATATCCTAAGCTGTCCTAACAGAATCCTTTTAAATCCATACTCCTAAATACTTAATTTTATCATGTCCTTATGGATATAGGTATTGCTGAACCAATTAATGTTTGAGTAAGTAGTTTACAACTATAGCCTTGTTTTATGTTAATTAATTTATAGTCCAAAGAGATGTGAAACGATCTCAAAATGTTCCACAACACTGAAATGTCCTTTTCTAGTTTTTGCAGGTACAAAATAATATTATCAACAAATAAATCCAACTAATTACCATACCATTTATTTCCAACGTTTCTTGATTACCATACCATTTATTTCCAACGTTTCTTGATTACCATACCATTTATTTCCAACGATTCTTGATTACCATACCATTTATTTCCAACGTTTCTTGATTACCATACCATTTATTTCCAACGTTTCTTGATTACCATACCATTTATTTCCAACGTTTCTTGATTACCATACCATTTATTTCCAACGTTTCTTGATTACCATACCATTTATTTCCAACGTTTCTTGATTACCATACCATTTATTTCCAACGTTTCTTGATTACCATACCATTTATTTCCTTGAATTTCTGAGTCCCTTATTTTCTTTCCGAATGTCTCTAAATATAAAGAAAATAAAGAGGAAAGAGGGCACCCCTGCCTGGTTCCTCTGTTGAGACGCAACTTGTCAGAGAGGAACCCTCCCACTGTAATTTTTGCATCTGAACATTCATATATCCTCCTAATTAACCTTATTATTGTGACAGGGAATGCAAATGCTTCTATTGCTCATAAAGTCCCAGCTTACTCTGTTGAATGCTTTCTCTGTATCAAGACCCACCAACTGCAGTGGTATTTTCGTACATTTTACTTCCCTCCAGGTCATGATTGTTATGTTCTTCTTCTTCTTTCGTTTTTTCCCCGGTTAGGGGTTGCCACAGCGGATCACCTGTCTGCTCATGAGTGGCAGTGGAGCTTTACGGTGTCGAGTTGCTAGCCCGGCGTCCAACCTTCCACAGAAGGCACACACACTCACTCCTTCTTAAATGTTGCCTCTCCTCCACAAAACCACATTGATAAATATCTTTCAATTTTGGCAACACCTTTGACATTCTTTTAGCTATTCTAGATATAAACACTTTATAATCATGGTTTAAAATTGCAGTGAGCCTATCTGAAGCGGAGTCTAATGGGCCATTGACATTTTTAGGTATTACAGCCACCAAAGCTTTCTTCCAGGATATTGGTGCTCCCCTTTTAAAATATTGTTAAACAAAACCCTCCAGGTCTTTATCACTTTCTTCCCTCCAAACTTCCTTAGGAGTACCATCTATTCCTGGAGACTTTCATGCAGATCAGTTATACATAACTGATTTTATCTTATTCCCTTCTGTCTTAACATTTAATTGTTAAGCCTTATATACCTTTAACCATGGCTTACTGAAGTCTTCCGTAAATATTACCATTTGTGCTATTTCTTGATCCCCACATTTCTCAGCTTTATATAAATGTTCGTAAAATTTCCAAAATATGTTTAATACCTCTACAGAATCTCTGGTTATTTTTCTTGTAATAGTCTCCCTAAGTTTTGCAAAAACTCTTTCTACTTTCTGTTGCCAAGTCATTGTGCTAAACATTTTTGAGCTCTGGAGTTATCAAAAAACAGTTCTATAACAGCAGTCTTTCTAATTACAACTTTAGCCAATTATCCAGATACTCCTTTATTTTCTATTTAGCGTTCTACAGTTACTCCTCTTCTTGTTCTGTGAGATTCCCCTTATTCTGCAATACTTTATCCTTTGTCAGACCCTCTGAATAATTCCTGTTACTTAACCATATGTCTTTTTTGTTTCTCCTCTATTTATAAATTCCAAGGTCATTTTATCCTACTCACTAGCTATAACTTCTAAACAAAATTCTGTCTGTCCTAATAACTCATGAGTAATTTCCACTACCCATTCCTTAAAATTTTCTCTCTTTAACAGGTAGGTGGGGAAGCACCAGTGTCTCATTTTTACTTTATTACCCTTCTTTTTTATCTTAGTTGTTATTGGTGCAAGATCTGAAATAGCTATTGGATATGTATCAAATCTTTCAATTAAGTGCACATGTTCCTGTGAAATATAGATCTGAAGTAGGAGATTCATTTGTCTGCAACCTGTGGGTTATGGATCCGATATCGGATCCGAACCGGCATGATTATCCAGCTATGGATCTGAGCTCTTAGCTCCTCCCCTCACCCATAATGCCCTGCTCTCCCTACATGACCTTAGATCTAGTTTGCCGCGCTGGTAACCAGGTCTTGGATCTCTGAGCTCTTCAGCTAAGTGATATTTAAAACCTAAAGAAAGCTTTAATTTCAATTTTTGTTGTGAGTTTTGAGTGATTGTGTTAGGTTTCCCTTTAATTTTTGATAGTTTCAGTTTAAAATTTTAATTTTAAAACTTTAAGTTTATACCCTCCCCTCGCTGGTCGGAGTTTCTGTTTGAGTGTATTGTTTGGGGCCTTGTGTGTGTGCTAGTTTAGTACTAGTTCTCTGTCTTTTGTTTTTTGTTAAAAAAAAAAAAAAAGACTTTATTATGTCAGAAGCCCCTAAGGCAATATTTTCCAAGTGCTCCGAGTGTGGCCATAAGCTTTCCCCTGCTGATGGCCACACTCGGTGCGTTCGATGCCTTGGGGTTGAACACCTCACTTCTGGATGTTCCATTTGTGCAGGGTTCAACCCCAGGGCATTGAAGGAGCGGAGGTCGAAGCTGGTCCTGGCAGGACTTCTTCCCCGGACTCGGCTTGGCTCCGCCTCCTGTGGTGGGTACCGTGGCCTCGGTTCCCTCCTGCCTGCTCCCCTCCTCCACCTGGGACTCAACCTCCGCTGCTGGGTTGGAGGAGAGAGGCAAAAAAGGATTGGAGAGAAGCACCACAAGCGGCGGGCCGAGACCTCCGTTTCGGCCCCGCCAGCGAAGCGGGCTTCTCCTCCGGCCTCTTTGGCTGCTGGCTCTCCCCGGCTCCGGTCTCCGGTCTGCTTTTCACCGGGGCCTGAGGAGGAGGAGACCCGATCTCCGTCGAGGCTATCGAGGAGGCATTCAAGGCCTACCTCGGTAGCCTCTTCGAGATCCACGTATAGCCTTTCTGACACCGATCTGGACTGGATGATGAGAAGGTTCATATAGGCCCAGATGCAGATGGGAGTGCTCCTGCCTCCCCCCCCTCTGGGGGGGAGCTCGACCCCATTTTTCAAGCCTATAGCTCCTTCTCCGACCCGCTACCCGGGTTCGGAGCATTCGGAGCCGGGGGTGGGTCGGCGCCGATAGTACTAGGTACTTCGGATCCGACCCTGCCCTCGAGTGTTTCGGATCCAACCTCTCAGAGCCTGGCTCCGAGCTTCGGATCCGGGGGACTCAGTGTGCCTTCGGCGCCGTCTGTGTCGGAGCGCACTGGTCCCTCGGATCCGAGTGTCTCGGGGCCGGCTCCGATCCACTCTTCGGATCCGAGGGGGAGCCGACTTTCAGATCCTTTGGTCGAGGCTGGCTCCCCCTCGGCTTTTGATGTAGTGGAGAGGGCTCTGTTGAGGGCTTCCGGACCCCCGGCACTTGCTTCGGCTCCGTCCCATGCTCCATCTGCACTGGGTCAGGCTTCCACCATCCGGCCACTGGGACAGCCCGCTTCAGTGCCCCAAGCTGTTCCATTGGAACAAGACACTGCTTGCGAGGGCTCCTCGGACAGCCCCCCCGAGGAAGCCCCTCGCAAGCATACGTGTAAAAGGAGGCACATAGACTCCCCCGAGTCTTTAACTGAAGACACGGATTTGGAGGAAGGGGAAGGCTCCCCAAGATCACCCCCCGAGGATGTCTCCTTTGGAGACATCATGGAAATGCTTCGCATAAGGGGGGGTGGTCTGCCCCCAAGTCTTCCTCGGACGAGTCCATGTTCTTGGAGGCATTCGAAGCGGGCCCGTCTACCTCTTGGGTGTCCCCTCCTGCCGACCCCCTGGTGGACCTTATTACCACCAGGGCGTGGAAGGAACCGGACACCGTGGAGCCAATCCCCAAAAGGCCAGACAGAATCCTTAGCCCCCCTGCAGACCGTGCCCATTGGAGTAAGGGGCCTCCGGTAGATGCCATGTTGACGGCAGCAGCCACCAAGAAGGAACTCGCCCAGGAGAGTCCTTCAGTCCATCCTCCGAGCAAGGAGTCTCGGATGATGGACCGCTTGGGGAAGCGAATGTTTAGTTCAGCGACCTTCTCGGTGAGGGCGCTCAACTACTTGGCACATGTTACCAGGATGCAGCGTGATCTTATTAAAGAATACGCTGCATCCCCCCCAGAGTCCATGTCGGAGGAGGACAAACTTTTGCACTCCACCCGTATGGCCACTCTTCGATCCGTGACGAATACCTCTATGCGGTTGCTGTCCCATGCTACTGAGGGAGCCGCTACAGCTGCAGGAGTAGGCCTAGTCACTAGATGCCAGGCCTGGCTCCGTCATTGCGATTTCACGAAGCCCTTCAAGGCATTCTTCGCGAACGCCCCCTTCGATGGTTCTGCCCTTTTTGGCAAAACGGTTTGCGACACCTTGCCCCAGAGCGAAAAGGACGGGAAGATGCTGTCTGCCGTCAGAATCCTCTTCTCTGTGCCCCAGAGGTCCTACTCTAGGAACCAAAAGGGCCAGAAGAAGATGTGGTTCCGGAAGTCGCAGCAATCCCAACCTGCTCCGGACAACCAGTCCTTCCGTGGCAGAGGAGGACAGGGAGGATGCCGCCCCAGGGGCAGAGGGGCTCCCAGGGATTTCGGGTCCAGAGAACCTTTCTCTGAACGCCCACAGCAGCCCTGAGGGTTGCCCGACTGCTCCACCCTGGAGGCAGTCGGGGGACGTTTTTTGGAGCACCTAGCGGCATGGGAGTCCATAACATCAGACCGCTGGGTCCTTCGCATTATATCCAGAGGATACAAGATCCACTTTCATCACATTCCAAAATTAAAATCCCTCCCCGACGTTCCACCCGGTCAGTGGGAGGCCGCTTCGGCAGAAATTGGCCATCTGCTGGGGAAAAGAGCCATCCAGCCCGTCCCCCCAGACCAGATCGGATCAGGGTTCTACTCCAGGTTCTTTTTAGTGCCAAAGAAGACGGTGGACCTCAGACCAATTTTAGACCTGTCCCTGTTAAACCTGGCAGTTCCCAAGGAGAAGTTCCGGATGGTCACCTTGCAATCCATCCTCCCCCTTCTGGGAGAGAATCACTGGATGTGCTCTATAGACCTCAAGGATGCGTACTACCACATACTAATGGACAGACATTCCAGGAGGTTTCTTCGCTTCCGGCTGGGAGCCAGTCACTACCAGTTCAGGGTCCTTCCCTTTGGTCTCACCACAGCCCCCAGGGTGTTCACCAAAGTATTAGCAGTGGTTGCGGCCCACCTGAGGCTTCAGGGGGTGCAGGTCTTCCCCGTACCTGGACGACTGGCTTCTTACCACCCCAACAAGGCATCTACTATCATTGGTGCGAGACTCCTTTCTTCATCTAGCTCCCCGCCTGGGCGTCACGATAAATGTAGCAAAATCCAACCTGGCCCCTACTCAGTTGATAGATTTTATAGGTGCCAGATTAGACACGAGGGAGTTAAGAGCCTTCCTCACAGCCGACAGAGTTCAGAATCTGCGACTCCAGGTGCGGGCCATCCTCCACTCCAGCTCTGTTCCGGCGGAATTGGTCCTGAGGGCTCTAGGGTCCATGGTGGCAGCAATATCTCTTCTTCCACTCACCAGGTTAAACATGCGGGTCCTTCAGTGGACACTTCAAGTTCAGTGGTCTTACCTTGCTCTACCTATGCATCATCCCATCGCGATCAGCAAGGCTTGCAAGCGGTCCCTCTTGTGGTGGCTCCACTCACAGGATCTCCATGGAGGCCGCCCCTTTTGTGCTTCTCCCCCTCTCGCCACGGTGACCACGGACGCCTCCCGCCTTGGGTGGGGGAGGCATTTTGCAGGCAGGACGGTCCAAGGCACGTGGAACGACTCAGAGACCTCCCTGCAAATCAATATTCTAGAGATGAGAGCAGTGCTCCTGACGTTGCGAGCACTTCAGGCCTTTCTTCCCCTGGGAACAATTGCGATTCAGTCAGACAACATGTCAGTGGTCTGGTACATCAACAAACGGGTGGAACCAGGTCTTATCCCTTATGTCGAGAAGCCATGAGAGTGTGGGAATGGGCGATTTCTCATCGCAACGCATATTCCGGGTCGGTCCAACATCCTTGCGGACAAGCTCAGTCGCACCATTCTCTCCCCGTACGAGTGGTCTCTCAATGCTCAAGTAGTGAAACGTATCTTTGCACGGTGGGGAGCTCCTTGTTGCGATCTTTTTGCGTCTCCCTCAAACACGAAGTGCGACAGTTTTTCGCTCTGATCCCTCCCCCAGGGGATTACCCAAGAGACGCTCTGGTGCATGCTTGGCCTCCCGGTCTTCTTTATGCTTACCCCCCTTTGCCTCTGATGCTCCAAGTTCTTCAGAAAGCCTCTCGGTTGGGGTGCAGAATGATCCTCATTGCCCCATTCTGGCCTCGGCAGATCTGGTTCCCTTACCTAAGGTCTCACTCGGTGAATCCGCCTTGGATTCTAGATCCCATACCGGTTCTGATATCGCACCCATCGAACCTACCAACTCCGAATCTGGACAACCTGAAGCTGACTGCTTGGCTGCTCCAGTTCCACTCCTAATTAGGACTCCCGGTATCTCGTCCCCCGTTAAGGCCATCCTGGTGGCGGCTCATAAACCATCTACCAGGAAAGTTTACTGCAGTAAATGGAAACGATTCTCCATTTGGGCGGAGCGGCAAGGTCTAGATCCCTTTACCGTTCCCCTTCCTCTGGTGCTAGACTTCCTAACCACTCTTTTTAATGATGGTGCCAGTAGTTCCACGGTCAAAGTGCAGCTCGCGGCCATTTCTCATTATCATGTTGGTCATGACTCTGGACCTCTTATGTCTGCCAAATTGTGTAAAATCTTCCTAAAAGGCACCTTTCTCCTTAGACCCCCTATCAAGCAAGCGGTTCCTCCATAGGATCTTTGTTTGGTTCTTCAGGCCTTGACCGCTCCCCCTTTCGAACCTGCGGCCACAGTAGATCTTAAATTTTTATCCCTCAAGACTGCTTTTTTAGTAGCCATCACTTCGGCCAAAAGAGTTTCGGAACTTCAAGCCTTATCCATGAAGCCTCCTTACTTGGTCTTCCATCCAGACCGCGTATACCTCAGGACCAATCCCTCCTTTCTTCCTAAGGTAGCTTCAGAAGCAAACATTAATCAGTCCATTAACCTCCCTGTTTTCTTTCCTAAATATCAAAACAAGGGTGAATACAAGCTGCATTCCTTGGATGTTCACAGGCAGCTTCGTTTTTATCTTAACAGGACAGCTGGTCATAGGCAATCCGACCAGTTGTTCATTTCCTTTGCCAAATTCAGTCTGGGTAAGCCAGTTTCCAAAGTCTCCTTGTCACGCTGGATTTCGCAATGTATCCTTTTAGCTTATCAGGCTTGTGGGAGGCCCGCACCGGAGGGAGTCCATGCCCATTCAACCCGGTCAGTTTCTACTTCAGCGGCCTTTAAGGCTAGGATTCCTGTGGATGACATTTGTTCAGCAGCCACTTGGGCTTCATCTCATACCTTTATTTCTCATTACAAGCTGGATATCACATCTAGAGGTAGAGCATCCTTTGGCTCCGCGGTGCTCCGGAATATCCTTCCATGACGGCCGCCCAAGTTTCAGGTAGCTGGGGACTCTGTCCCACAGGTTGCAGACAAATGAATCTCCTACTTCAGATTTAGAAGTTATGTACTTACCATAACGTTCCATCTGAGTAGGTGGATTCATTTGTCTGCAACCATCCCGCCCTCCTATCCCCCTGGCCTTGTCAGTTTCCTGCATATTACGTGTTACCCTTTCCAGGGTATTTTGATTCAGGGCAAACTCGATCTGAGGTCATGTAGGGAGAGCAAGGCATTATGGGTGAGGGGAGGAGCTAAGAGCTCGGATCCATAGCTGGATAATCATGCCGGTTCGGATCTGATATCGGATCCATAACCCACAGTTGCAGACAAATGAATCCACCTACTCAGATGGAACGTTATGGTAAGTACATAACTTCTAATTTCTGTCTGGTCTAGCGAGTTATTGAACTTTGAGGAATAATATGTAGTCTGTCTGAGTTCCTATTAATGAATTCACATTTTCCATACCAAATATTTTCATAGATTTTTTCAGAAATCTACCCTATCTTGTTATATTTTCCCTTTTAGGTCCCCACAGATACATCCTCACTGCTGTAAATCAAGTTCCATTCCCACCTACAAGTATTATTCCTTATGAAAGCTGATTTGTTCTCCCAAAATTTTCTTAAGCTCTGTAATAGCAGTTTTAGGTGGAACGTAAATACATGCTAGCAGCCACTTGCTGCCATGAATAAGCCATTATTATGTTTTTTTTTCCTCTTCTGTCACTATTGGAGTCCCTCTAGTAATTAGTTTAAGTATTCCCCGTTTCCTTTGTGTGAGCTTCGAAAATCTTAAGATGAACTGAAGAAAAGGAGCCTAAGGTCTAAAGCAGAGTTTGACAATTTCAGCAGTGATTGTGAAAAAGTATTAAAAGTAGATGATTGTGCTAAGGGGCCTGGTATAGTGCTGAGTCAAGAACAGATTGTCTAGAGTAATTTGCTTATGCCAGCAGACAGTTTCCAAAAACTGAGAAAATGTATTCACAGTTTAAAAAAGAGCCTTTATCCACTGCATGAGTATGTGAACACTTCCAGTGATATCTGTCTAGAATAGAAATTGATTTGCTGACAGCTTAAAGCCCTTGGAGGCTTTTTAACAATCCCCAAATCCACATTGTTCCTAATAATTGAAAGATGGCTCTGATGGCAATGCCTTAAATTCAGAGTAGCTTATAAGAAGAACAAGGGCAACATTGATCTCCTGATACCAACTTAATTTTAACAAATAAGCAAGAGAATGAACTGTGACAGACTTGCTGAAGAACTGGGCAATTCCATTTCTGAGTGTGCTTTTCTAAGAATGTTATCTCTGACTGGAATTGAAAAGGAAACTGAGAAAGACATGGTTTGGGGCTTCTACTGTGAAATGTTAACTCCTAACCACTCACATTACATGCCCTGCAGTATATATATCAGACCTGCAATATATATTTGATAAGCGTTTTAAGTGTATTTACAGAAGGGGACGCTGTATTAAAAACATTTTGGAGAATGGTATCCCTAGGACAGGTGTTTGCCTTTCTAATGAAAGGGGCACATACAAGTGTGGTTATTGTGCCCAATGCCCTTATGTCAAAGTTGGAGAGATGCTTCATCTACAAAGTAGAGACAGACTTAAGACAAATGGTTTTGCTAATTGCAATGCTAATGGTATTATTTATTTAGCCTTGTGTGACAAATGTGAAGCATTCTATGTAGGTAAAACTGAGAGAAAATTAAAGTCAAGAATGTATGAACACAGGTACGATATAAAAAAGATGAACAGTAACAATTCTCTTTATAAACATACTTTGAACTGTGCAGGAGCTAATTTTTATTTTTATGCAATAGAAATATTGCCCATTGATCCTAGGGGTGGCCCTTGGGAAACACGCCTAGAATACAGGGAACTGTACTGGCAACTAGTTCTTGAAGCTACTAGATATCCTGTTTTGAATGAGATGGTTTCATTGAAGCCAGTCTTAAAGCTTAGGTCAGCTAAACTTTAAATTATGTGACTGTCCAGCAGAGGGTACTGTTTTACATTTTTTACGACCACCACAACAGTGTTTTACAATGGTTTTATATTTTTAAATATTTTTAAGTATTTATTTTTTGTTTACAAGTTTTTACAAATTGTAAATAATGTATGTTTTTTACAAGACTTCTGCTTGACCAACAAATGATTTTCCATGCACTTCTTTACTTATTGTGTTTCATTGTTTTATGTATATAGTTTTTTTGCACTGGGTTTTAAAAGTATAACAGTTTGTTAATTGATTAATTGGGGTTGTTTCTGTATATAAAGGGGTTTCAGAAGTTGGTATGCTCATCTGAAGAAGTTTTTGTGATAAAAACGCGGTGATACAGTTAATGCGTTCTGGATGTGCTTTACGTTTTTTTTAATATTGTGTGCGATTAATAAAACACTGGATTTTACTCTGGTGAACCTTCCAGTGCCTTATTTTTGGTTATTAGAGTAGAATTTGATTTGTTGACAGCTTAAAGCCCTTGGAGGTGTTTTAACAACCCCCAAATCCAGATTGTTCCTAATAAATTAAAGATGGCTCTGATGTCAATTCCTTAAATTCAAAGTAGCTTATAAGAAGAACAAGGGCAACATTGATCTCCTGATACCAACTTAATTTTAGCAAATAAGGAAGAGAATGAACTGTGACAGACTTGCTGAAGAACTGGGCAATTCCATTTCTGAGTGTGCTTTTCTAAGGATGTTATCTCTGACTGGAATTGAAAATGAAACTGAAAAAGACTGGTTTGGGGCTTCTACAGTGAAATGTTAACTCCTAACCACTCACATTACATGCCGTCGCTCCAACAAGAGTGACAGCTATTACATGCAATGTAGTGAGGTAGCTTGGTGCAGTTGTTTTTGCAAGGAAAAGCCCTCCTACATCCCTGTATCCCCTTAACATATATATATATATATATATATATATATATACATATACACACACACACACACACACACATATATATATATATATATATATATATATATATATATATATATATATATATATATATATATATATATATATATATATATATATATACATACACACACACACACACACACACACACACACACACACACACACACACACACACACACACTGGATGTTGCATAACACTAGATAGTAAGTCTCCAAAATAACAAACAACATGAGAGACCTCCAGACACTGGACACCAGCCCATGTTGGTTTCGTCAAGGGCAGGTCATGCCTACTCAACCTGGTGGACCTTGAGAAGTTCACCAAAACAATGGATGTGGGCAGAATGGTTCACACTGTCTATCTTGAGCTGGCTAAGGCATTTGATACATTATCCCATTCGGGTGTTGTTGACAAACTTAACAGGTTAGGTAGGAACCCTTATGTCACCTGGTGGATAGCCAGACAGGAACTAGCAAGTTAGAATTATGGAGTTTCTCAGGGATTGGTCCTGGGACCACTCCTTTTTGGCGTTTACTTCTTTGAAGTCAAGGCCAGTGTCATTGGCCACTTGATGACTAAATTTGCAGATAATTGCAAATTAAGAGCTGTCATTGAATCCCCTACTGACACAAAAGTTCTCCAGGAAGGGCTGACACACATAGCTGGTGTCAGAGGCATTGACTAAAACTAAATGCCAAGAAATGCATAATAGTATCCTTCAGGAAGTCATCCATGACTGGTAACTGTTATATTGACAACACATCCCTTACACTTGACCCAATAGTCATGGACTTGGGGACACATACAGACAATAATCCAGACCATCAGTTATCTACAGTAGTGAATAAATCATTCTGTACTGTTCAATTTATAAACAAAGGCATGGCATTTAGGTCCAAGAACGTCATTATTCCACAGTCTTCAGCATTCATCAGACCTAATAATGAGTACAGTGTCCCCATTGGTATGTACCTAACCAGGCATATCCAGCAATTGGAATGTCCACAGAGGCTTCTCACTGACAGAATACAGGGCATAAGTAACTTGTCCTCTGTAGACCACCTCAAGGCCTTATCCCTGTACTTTGTCTCCTACAGGGCTGTTGAGGGGAGATCTATGCCTGGCATACAAGGCATTGTCAGACCACACTCTGATTGACCTCCTGCATATCCACAAAACAACCAGCATTAGAATTACCTGTTCTAAAGACATAAACCTTGCCTGTGATATAAATACAACCTGCTGGAGAGATATCCCAAAGACTACCCCTTCTCTGCAACTTTGTATCCCAGAGACTACCCCTTCTCTGGAACAGGTTTCCCATCCATGTGAAGCAGATGTCCTCCTTAACCCAATTCAAGTGCAACTTGTACAATTAGATGGGGAGCAGAAAATTCATTCCTGGCTTGCCACTTATGTCTCTGTGGCACCAGCAGACTATAAATAGTTCATCTTCCGGGCTGTAAGTGGTTCATCTCCCAAGCCCCTTCTTACACTTATCAAGGGTACTAGAACTTGTCAGAGTGCTGGGATGTATGCCTAGGCTTAAAAAGGCCCTTGTGGTCATTAGCCTAGTAAACTTCTGTGAACAGTCTTGAGCATTCACGTTTTCACTTGAGTCAAGATGGTTAAGCAATTTTTGAGATCACTCGGATAAAGGATACAAGAGAATCCTGGTATATAGAATAGGTAGATGTCTCAAAGTGGCAGTTCCACAGAATGGCAGTCTGAGGAAGTACGAAAATTGTCAGAATAACAGCAGAAATTGTACTCTAGTCGTATAGGTAGCATAATCAGTATATGGAGAAAATGAAATAATTGACTGCTGTAGCAGAGATATTCTTCGTATTTCACTGTTGCTGTCATCACATTTGGGTTATCCCTGCCAGGATGGCCCTCGGCCAGCCCGAATACCAGAGACATAGTATATCTGCATCGGTTGCTGTCACTTGAAGACTGACGTCAGGTCATCAGTAGTATAAAGTAAGGCAGCTGACGCAATTACATCAGTCTTTCTTGCTGTGGAGCCCAAAGCAGAAGCAGTTCATACGAGTGCTGGTCGGCTGCTACCTTTCGTCTACCGAATTGAAGTTGAGGTATTCTAAAGCTAAGTACCCCTTTGGGGGGATCCTTTTTTCATGCACTAACTGATGTCAGAAAAAGTTAATAATTTTCTCACCTGTGGAAAACAAATACCACGCCAAGACTTCCACTCTTACTGCATCACTTGTTTTGGCCCAGACCACAACGTTCCTCGTTTTTGCTTCTGTGCTTTGTTCAACGCCAGAACTACCTGTCGGGTAGCCAGATATTTTCGTTTACAGTCCTTGAATTCCGATATGGCTTCGGTAAGCCATCCGACAGCAGATCTTCCAAAAAAAACATAAAGATAAAGATAGAGACAGACCGCACAGGTCCAAACCTATCAACAATGTTTCCGTTAAGCTAGTCGTCATTTCTCAGGTACTCAGTGAGGCGCTTTTACAGCCCCTGATGCTCGCTTCTGTTGATTCGCAGGCCACTACTGAGACCCTTTCGGAGTCCGGTATACCTCAAAACTCTTCTTTGACTAAGGATCCTGCGGTCGTCTCAACCTTGGATGGGTCCAGAGCTGCTGAGCAGGCAGCAGCTTCCGAGGAAGTCTTTTGCACTACCGAATCTCAACACAAACCGACTTCTTCTTTCGCCACTACCGTTATTCCTAAAACTACACGGGATTAGGCCTAAGGTACGAACCACACCCAAGAAACCGACGGCCCACTCTCAAGGGCTACTACCTTGCCTCAGTCTCAAATGCTTAAAATAGAGGAAGACCTTATCATGCTAATCAGGGGAAGCCAAGCCACCCCCTCCAAAAGGAAAAGAGATCTGTCCCCTGTAGTTTTGTCTGAACAAGAGTCAGATGAATCTGACGCATCTGAATATGAAGACATGCAACCCCTCTCCACTTATAAGGATTCTGATGTAGAGGATTCCATTCCTTCAGCCTCTCCCCCAGAGGATTTTTCCTTTGGGGAAACCCTACATACCTTAAGGGAGCATTTCCAATGGGAGAGTCAGGACTAACCTCAGTCTAAAAAGAGACTCAGGAAATTCCTAGATCTTCCACAACATAGACCATTAGCCATCCCCCCAGTCCTGGATGTTTTGGAGGATGTTTTCCTCAAATCCAGCTTGACTCCTGACTCCCTTCCTCCTGCTCCCAGAAAACCAGACAGGTACTATAGGGTCCCTGACTCTCACAAATATCTTTTTAAAAATCCTAAAGCTGACCCTGAGGACATTTCTCAAGGGCTAAAAGGGATTAAAGCAACCTTGGCTAAGAATCCCTCCACATCAGACAGGGATTTCCGAGCACTTGGCAGATGGGGTAAAAAAGTATACACCTCAGCTACTCTTGCTATCAGGGCACTAAATTGTCAGTTCCATATGCTGAAATTTCAGCAACATACCTTGGAACTCCTTAAACAAAAAATGTCTTCCTTTCCCGCTTGGGCAGAATCTAAAGATTTACAAGAGTTAATGCATTCTGCAAGTCAAGTAACTAAACACACCTTGCACTGTGGTTTTGATATCCTTGGAGCTTCTTTCAGGGCAGCAGTCACTGGATCTGTCATTAGAAGGCATGCATGGCTTAAGGAATAGCCCCTGCCAGACCATGTCAAATCTAAATTGTTGGATGCCCCTTGCATAAAGATACCTTATTTGGCACTAAAGCAGAAGAGGTCTTAAAATGGTGGAAGAAAAAGGAAAATCTATGCAAACAGTTAAGGATTTCTTGCAGGTCCAGCCCCCTAAGTTCAGCAGGCATTGTCCCTCCAAACACTGGTCCTTTCTTGCTCCCAGTAAAGCAGCCCAGCCAAGGCCCCTTGGAAGCAGACCCAGGGAATGCAGAGATCTAAGCAGTGGACTACCTCCACTTCAAAACCAGGGAGTTCTAAGCCACCCCCTTATGGTAAGAACTCACAATGACTCACCTCCTCCACCCCTTCCCTCCTTCACTTATCCCTAGGAGGAAAACTCTTCTTTCACTCAAGCACCTGGACCACCATTACTAAGGACCAATGGGTTCTGAACCTAGTGTCTCAGGGATACTCCAACCCCAAAAGGCTTCCCAGATCTACCACCAAATCAGTGGGCAGAGGCTCAAAAGCAAATCCTTTCCCTGCTCTCTATGAGGGCAATAGAGCACGTTCCTGCAGAACAGATAGGCCAAGGTTTTTACTCCACACTTTTTCTGGTGCCCGGAAAAGAGGGTATCTGGTGCCCTATCCTTGATGTATCCATTCTAAACACCTTCCTGGTGATCCCAAAATTCAAAATGCTCACCCTCCAGCAGCTGCTACCCATGCTGTCCAAGGACGCTTGGCTAGCCACCCTAGATCTAAATAGAGGCATATCTCCACATTCCTGTCAGGGAATTATGCAGGAAATATCTCCGGTCAGGGCAGGATCTCAACACTTTCAGTTCTCTGCGCTTCCCTTTGGCTTATCTACTGCTCCCAGAGTTTTCGCAAAATGTCTGGCTCTGGCCATTGCCTTTTGCAGACAAAGAAATATTCAGATTTACCCATACTTAGACGACTGCCTTATTCAGGCAGACAACCAGGAAAAGCTGCTCAAGCACCTGGCCTTTGTAAAGACCCTTCTAACCTCCCTAGGGTACACAATCAGTGAAAAGAAATCCAAACAAGTGCCCACCCAAAGGATAATCTTCCTGGGGGCAAGTCTGAGCACAGCATCCCAGATGGCATACCTTACTCCAGAGAAACAAATTTTCTTGACAGCCTACTTCTCTCAACTAGCCACCAGGCCCCAACTAACTGCAAGGAAGATCCTGCAAGCTCTGGAGTTCATAGCATCTTGCATACTACTCATTCTGTATGCCAGACTGCATATGAGGAAACTTCAGTGGTACGTAAAGAGCCTTTGGTGCCAACACTCTCAAGACCTGGAAATTCTTCTACCTATAATTCCTTGCCTCAGAAAAGATTTTCTTTGGTGGGAACAGCATGCTCCCACAACAAGGGAATGAGTGGTGGGCAACAGCATGCTCCCACAACAAGAGAATGCCTTTCCCCCCACCCTCACCACCCTGACCCTCACCACAGACCCTTCATACCGCTTGGGGTGCACACCTGGACGGAAGGTGCATACAGGCCAGTGGAGCCCACAGCAAATCCCTCTGCACATCAGTCAAAAAGAGATGATGGCTGTGCAGCACGCCTTGATAGCTTTCAAGCCCCTTCTCTCTCCAGGGGCTCTCCTGATCAAAACAGACAACACCACTGTGATGTGGTACATCAACAAGCAGGGAGGGACTCACTCCTACCCTCAGTGCAGGCTGGCCATGAACCTTTGGCACACAGCCTTTGCCATGCAACAACACATTTTAGCACAATTCCTACCAGGCTCTCTTAACTCCCTGGCAGACCAATTAAGCATAAATCTTCTGGACCCACAAGAGTGGCAACTCAACAGAAGTACCTTCACCTTAATAACTCAGAAATGGGGGAACCCTGAAGGTCAACCTCTTTGCCTCCCACACCAACCATCAGCTCAGCAAATTCTTCACCAGGGAGCATCACTGTATGGCTTGGAAGGTGGATGCCCTGTCCTTCCCCTGGGTCAGTCTGTCTATGCCTTTCCTCCCCTCCCTGTCATCCCCAGGTTACTGCTCAGAATAAGGGAGGAAAAAAACAAGGACCAATCTTATAGCTCCAGACTGGCCTCAGCAGCACTGGTACCCCTTGCTGTGCAGCCTGTCCCCTCTACCCCCATGGCATCTTCTTCAACTTCCAAACCTCCTGACCCAGAGGGAAGGGGAATTCATGCATCCCCAATTGCAAACTCTCAATTTGGCAGCTTGGCTTATTCCCTAACCCCGAACCAATCTGCCAACCTCAGTAAACAGGTTCTGGATGTTATCCATGAGGCCAAACGTCCTAGCACCAGAACGTCTTAAGCTGACAAATGAAAAATGGATCCAGGCTAAGGGAGCCAATGCGGCACAGCCCTCCCTCCCTCTCATCCTGGATTATTTAGCTGACCTACTGTACAGTAGCTTCTCTTTCTCCTCTATAAAAATTCATGCCTCTGCTATTTCTGCTGATTTTTCGACTGAGCAGCCCCTTTTCTCACACCCTTTGATCAAACAATTTCTAAGAGGGGCTAGCAACTTGAGGCCACCCAGAATGGCACCAACACCAGCTTGGGGCCTTAAGTTTGTTTTGGAAAAGCTCACCCTGCCCCCTTTCGAATCAGCTTCTTCTGCAGAACTAAAATTTCTCTCCTGGAAAACAGCATTCCTTCTGGCCATCACTTCAGCCAGAAGAGTCTCTGAGCTGGAAGCACTCATGGCTGTGGAACCCTTCATCATCTTCCATGCAGACAGGGTTTCCCTCAGAACTAACCCAACCTTCATGCCTAAAGTGGTTTCCAGTGTGGCTCTTAACCAATCCATTCATTTGCCCACATTTTTTCCCAATACCCAGAACAAGGGGGGAAGGATTCTTCACTCTGTAGATGTGCAAAGACAGCTCAGATTCTATCTAGACAGGACTAAATCATTCAGAAAGTCTGATCAATTGCTGGTTAGCTTTGCTACAGGGGCAGAGGGCAAAGCCATCTCCAAACAAACCATTTCAAAATGGATAGCACACTGCATCAATTTCTGCTACAAACAGCATGGAAAGCCTCCCCCAAGTGGGTCAGGACACACTCCACCAGAGAAGCCTCCACCTCTTCAGCTTTCCTCAGAGGAGTCCCCACCAGGGACATCCTGGAGGCTGCCACCTGGACTTCACTTTTACCAAGCATTACCACCTGTCTCTCTTCAAATCCAGAGTAGGGTTTTCCTCTGCAGTCTTGCAGGGCATCCTATCCAGCCCCTAGTTGCATTGACTGCCTCCACCTTTTTCCTCAGGTTTGGGAATCAACCCAAATGTGATGACTGCAACAGTGAAATGCGAAGAACAGAGTACAGTTGTGTACACTTACCATAAATGTAGATGTTCGAGTGTATTCACTGTTGCAGTCCTGGATGTTCATCGTGCATACACCTGCAGTCATAACAGATGGGTTCTCCTGCCGTCAGGCGGGTCCTCGGTCGGCCGAATTCCAAAGTCTAGGCCAGGCGTCAGTTGTCGTTGCTTCTTCCCTGACGTCAGTGCAACAGGGGTATAAAAGAACCAGCCAACGCCATTTTCTTCAGTCTTTCTTGCCGCACGGTGCCCGAAGCAGAAGCAGTTCGCAAGTGCCGGTCGGCCAGCTCCTGAAATTACGAAAATTTTGCAACCGAAGTCTTTTTGAAAGCTAAGTACCCCTTTGGGGAAACTTTTCTTGCCTCAGACCGATGTCAGACAAAGTTAATAATTGTATTTCATGTGGGAAGCAAGTACTGCATAAGGATTTTCATTCCCTCTGTATTCCTCGTTTAGGCCCAGACCACGACGTCTCGGTCTGTCATTTTTGTGCTACATTCAACAAACGCACCATTAAGCGTCGGGCGGAGTTCACCCAGCATTATTTTGGCAAAAAATGTAACTATATTATGTTGTTGGATACTCCGACTCCAGTTTTGTCTAAAAAGTGCAAAGATAAGGACCGACACACGAGGTCCGCGGCCTCTACCGACACCACGCCAAAGCCGACTTCTCAGCGAGGCGCCTACACAGCCCCTGACTACCGACCACACTTCATTGGCGGTGTCTTCTGTGCCCGAGGTCGCAGGCTTCAGACCTTCCTCTTCTTTTTCCATCAAGGCTTTCACTAAGTCTAAAGCAGCCATGCATTCTAAGAGACAAGCTACACAGGGCCCATCTCCAGGTCCCATGCCTAAAAAACAGATGCTTAAAATGGCTGAGGATTTAATTACTCTTATCAGGGATTCTCAACCCCCCCGGACAAAAGGCCCACAGTGGAGGAAGAATCCCTCTCCTCTGATCAGGCCTCCATTATATCAGAGCACTCTGATGAACAGGAACTTTCTTACTCCCCTTTTGAAGATTCTGATGCAGAGGAGTCCATTCTCTCTGTATCCCCCCCCCCCCCCATAGGATTACTCATTTGGGGAAACCTTGCATACCTTAAGGGAACACTTCCACTGGGAAGGCCAAGAGTACTCAGATTCCAAGAAAAGGCTTAGGGATTTTCTCTTGCTACCTCAGCACAGGCCTCTGGCTATACCTCCTGTCTTGGACATACTAGATGATGTGTACTCGGAGGCCTGCCTTAACCCGGATTCTTTACCTCCAGCCTCAGTCAAGCCTGACAGGTACTACCGGGTTCCTGACTCACACCAATTTCTATACAAAAGCCATGCGGCTGACCCAGAAACTATTTCACAGGGCCCCAAGGGAATTAAGGCCTCCACTGCTAAAAATCCATTACCTTCCGAGAGAGATTCCAGATCCTTAGAAAGGTGGGGAAAAAAGGTGTATACCTCGGCCACCTTAACCATGAGGGCATTAAACTGCCAGTTCCATATGCTAAAGTACCAACAGTTTCTGTTATCACAATTGAGAAGTAAAATGTCACAACCTGAACAACCAGACTTGAAGGAGTTGCAGGATTTGATGCATAGTGCAGAACAAGTGGGTAAACATACCTTGCAATGTGGTTTTGATGCTCTAGAGGCCTCATGTAGAGCTGCTGTTACAGGATCAGTCATACGTAGACATGCCTGGCTCAAGGAACAAACCTTACCAGATCATGTCAAAGCTAAATTACTAGATGCCCCTCTACAAAAGGATGTATTATTTGGTGCTAATGCTGAGGAGGTATTAAAGAAAATGGAGGAAAAGTCTAAATCAATGCAAACAGTGAAAGATTTTCTACAGGTACAACCCCTACGTTTCAGAAGAAATTGGCTTTCCAAAAATTGGTCCTTTCCAGCCACGGACAGACCCCAAAGAGGTAGATACAGGCGCCCGAGGGGCAGAGGGCAATCCCAAGGATCGTTTAGAGGCAGACAATGGCAAGCTCCTACACAAAGAGGTGGTGAGGATAGTTTGCAGCCATTCAGAAAGCAAGCCCAATGACTTTCCCCTTTGCATGCCAAGCAAGGCTCAAATGGCAGCACCCTTAGGCGGAAAACTGGCATTATTTTCAAAAAATTGGCATATTGTCACAAAAGACAAAGGGATCCTGGACATTATAAACAGAGGCTACAGATTCCATTTTCACACCCTTCCAAAAATGAGAGGCATGCCAAACCTGTCACACAATCAAAGGGCAGAGGCACAAAGACAAATTTCAGATCTCATGGACATGAAAGCTATTCAAGAGGTACCTACTCACGAATAAGGTCAAGGTTTTTATTCCAGACTATTCCAGGTACCAAGGAAGGGAAAAGATTGGAGACCTATTTGGACTTATCCATCCTAAACACATTTTTACTCGTACCAAAATTCAAGATGCTCACTTTACAGCAGCTTCTTCCCATGCTGGGCAAGGAGTCTTGGCTGGTAACATTGGACCTCAAGAGGCATACCTGCATGTCCCAATTAGACAAAATTGCAGAAGATACCTCAGATTTCTTGCAGGTTCAACCCATTATCAGTTCTCTGCATTGCCCTTTGGCTTATCTACTGCGCCCAGAGTATTCATGAAATGCCTGGCATCAGTAATTGCCTACTGCAGACTTCAAGGGATACAAATATACCCCTATTTGGACGACTGCCTGATCCAAGCGGACAGCAAGCACATACTTCTGAAACATCTGGCTTATGTAATAATGTTGTTGAATTCTCTGGGATACACAGTCAACAAAAAGAAATCAAGGCTAATACCCTCTCGGAAAATAATTTTCCTGGGTGCCAACTTGGACACAAACACCCAGATGGCCTACCTCACGCCAGAGAAGCAGGGGCAACTAACTCAATACTTCAGAGCACTAGCAAATTTCACCAGGCTGACTGCAAGGAAAATCCTGCAGGCTCTGGGATTCATGGCATCTTGCATCCTACTAATCCCATGAGCAAAGCTGCATATGAGGAAACTTCAATGGTACCTGAAAAACCTATGGTCTCAACACAGCCACAGTTTGGAAACAATAATACCACTAATTCCATGTCTTCAAAAGGAATTTCTGTGGTGGGCTCAAGCATGCCAAACAAACACAGGTCTCCCATTCAGCAAGCCTCAAGCAGATCAAGTCATCACAACAGACGCCGGACTACGCCTGGGCGCACATGACAGATCGGTGCATTCAGGGCAAATGGTCCCAAAAAGAAAAGCACCTTCACATCAATCAAAAGGAAATGCTAGCAGTAATAAATGCTATTATAGCTTTCAAAGACCTTCTGCATCCAGGTCAACTATTGATAAGGACAGACAACACCACAGTAATGTGGTACATAAACAAACAGGGAGGAACCCATTCATACCCCCTATGCAGGCTGGCCATGTCACTTTGGAACATGGCTCTGGACTTACAAATCGAACTTCAAGCACAGTACTTGCCAGGCAAGGAAAACACGCTGGCAGACAACCTAAGCAGAAATATGACAGATCCACACGAATGGAAGTTGCATCCTCAAGTTTTACAGAGATAATTCAAGCATGGGAAGGCCAGACATAGATCTCTTTGCCTCCCACAAAAATCACCAATTGACAAAATTCTGCTTAAGGATTTTTTCATCCAAAGGCCTGGAGAGTGGACGCTCTCTCTTTCAGTTGGACAACAATGACAGTTTATGCCTTCCCACCTCTTCCTCTGCTGCCCAAAGTTCTATTAAAAACCAGAGCAGACAGACCAAAGATGATTCTCATTGCTCCAGACTGGCCAAGACAACACTGGTACCCACTCCTGAGGAGCCTGACGCATCCCCCACCATGGACCCTGCCTCTAATGCCTCTTCTTCTGACTCAGCACAGCTTCAAAACTCTTCACAGTCAGCTGAAAACACTCAATCTGGCTGCATGGAAGATTCCTTAACATCACAACAGACCCTACTCTCCAAGGAGGTGCAGGATGTCATTTTGGAGGCCAGAAGGCCGTCTACTAGAAAAGCTTACTCCGCAAAATGGAAACAGTTTTGTGCCTGGAATGAGAAAAAGGGCCAGAATCCTGGAAAACTGAATTTACCTCAAATATTACAGTATCTAGCTGAGCTGCTAAGCAGTGGACTTTCATTCTCCTCCATCAAAATTCATGCCTCAGCCATTTCTGCAGAATACAACACTGATCCACCTTTATTCTCTCACCCCCCCTTAAGACAGTTCCTCAGAGGGGCTAAGAATATAAAACCCCCAAGGAAACAACCAATACCTGCTTGGGATCTCAATTTCATTCTAGAAAAGCTGACCTTGCCTCCTTTTGAGCCAGCTGCCTCAACAGATTTGCAATATTTGTCTTGGAAAACAGCTTTCCTTCTGGCTATTACCTCAGCTCGTAGGGTATCGGAACTACAAGCCCTCATGGCTGTGCAGCCTTTTATCATCTTCCATCAGGACAGAGTTTCCTTACGAAACAACCCGTCCTTTATGCCAAAAGTGGTATCCAGGGTAGCTTTGAATCAGGCTATACTCTTAGCTACCTTTTATCCTAATCCTCAAAACAAAGGGGAGAGATTGCTACATTCCTTGGACATCCACAGACAACTGTGTTATTATTTAGACAGAACAAAGCCTTTCAGAAAATCAGAACAGCTCTTTGTGTCCTATGCTATAGGAGCTCAAGGGAAGCCAATTTCCAAACAGACAATCTCAAAATGGATAGCCCACTGCATACGCTTTTGTTATTCTTTTCATGGCAAAACTGTACCTACAGGCATCAGATCTCACTCCACAAGGGCCACAGCTACCTCTGCAGCTTTTCTCAGAGGAGTTCCTACCAAAGATATTTTGGAAGCAGACACTTGGAGTTATGTGCATACCTTCTCCAAGCACTACCACCTTCCATTATACTCCAAATCTAGAGCAGGCTTTGCCACTGCAGTCTTGCAGGGCATCCTGGCTCCTCCTAGTTCCACCTAGTGCCTACCACCCCTTTCTTAGCTTTGGAATTCTACCCATCTGTTATGACTGCAGCTGTATGCACGATGAACATAGTACAGTTTTGTACCTACCATAAATGTAGATGTTCGAGTGCTAATACAGCTGCAGTCCAGGTTTCCCTCCCTCCTTCCCCTCTTGGGACAGGCCTATTGGCTAACACCTCCTCATACAACCTGATTGGGGTATTCATTTATGGTGTATTTGCTTGCACTACTGTATTTTTATTATATGACATTGCTTTATTACACAAATTTATGTATTGCCTTCCTTCTGGTTGCACCTGACATCTGGGGCAAGAAAAACTGAAGAAAATGGCGTCAGCTGGTTCTTTTATACTCCTGTCGCACTGACGTCAGGGAAGAAGCGACGACAACCGACGCCAGACCTAGACTTTGGAATTTGACCGACCGAGAACCCGCCTGACGGCAGGAGAACCCATCTGTTATGACTGCAGCTGTATTAGCACTCGAACATCTACATTTATGGTAGGTACAAAACTGTACTTTACCCTCCCTCCATCCCCATTTCTTCTCTTTCTCCTTTTATTACCATTCTAACTTGTGGTTCTCCTCAACTTACAAGGGACATTTTGGTATTTATTTTCCACTGGTGGGGTTTCTTCCATCAGAACCTGGCCTCCTACTTGGGGTTCCTGACAGGTTAGGGGAAGAAAAACTGATGTAATGGCATCGGCTGCCTTACTTTATACTACTGATGACCTGAAATCAGTCTTCAAGTGACAGCAACCGACACAGAAATACTAAGTCTCTTGTACTCGAGCCGGCCAAGGGCTACCCTGGCAGGGATAACCCAAATATGATGACTGCAACAGTGAATACACTCGAACATCTACATTTACGGTAAGTGTACACAACTGTACTTTTCTTCCTTTTCCTCAAAGTAGTCAAAACTGTATTCCTCAAAGAGTTTCACTGGTTTGCAGCAGAGCATGTCTAAAGGTTTTCTTCCATTCCAAATATGACAGTGCATGCATATGAAAGGCACTTAAACACAAGGGGCATATTTTCTGTATGCTACTGTTTCTTTAAATGTTTAACACCTTTTGATGCGCATGCTGCCTGGATGCATAGAATCAAATGGTCTTAATTCTTATCATTTTAAAATGTGAGAAGTAAAACCTGAGATGACAGCACATCACAATATGCCCATTTCTGTTGTTAATAAAGAACGCAGATTTTGTATGATGTTAGAAGTGAAGCCACAAGCTATCACCTCAGCGAAACCACTCTTTGCAAGGCATTTTGTGTGCAAATTACAAGTTATGGATCTAAATTTGAATTGTTCTTCACTGAAAGCAGAATGGGTGAGAAGTGCAAGAAGGTCACAGTGCATTATATTTACACATGTTAGGGAGGGAAAAGCAGTATAGTTGCTGAAGCAACAGAATTTTCAAAACTGTTGTGAGACGGAAAAAAAAATTGCTATCTCTGTACCATTTGCTCTTCATGAGAGCACAAGGTTCCATAAAACATATTGGTACTTATGTTAATGAATTAAAGAATTAAGCCTCATGATATGAATTTGATGAGTTATCTTGTTTTTTACAAGACAGAATTACGAATGGTATATGAAATGAATGGAAAAGGGGCAAATTTCATAAAGCGATAGATAACATGCAGACCCCACAAGATTATTTAAAATCAAGTTAAACACTTAAAGATCATGTATGCAGTATTTGGGAAAACTCCTTTTAAAAGATCTGCCGAGCACAGAGGTCTAATGGATCCACCTCCCCATCTCTTTAACATGCCAGCTGAATGTAATTATACCATTTGTGGAACAAGTTCTGATTTGTCGTAATTGTAATGTATGAAGATTTGTAAAGCAATTAGGTAACTGCCAAACTGTTCATAGGTACATAGTAGATCCATAGATGTTCATCGTGTTACCCTGCTGCAGTCATCACACTTGGGTTATCCTGCCGTCAGGCGGTCCCACAGTCGGCCTGAATTCCAAAGTCTTGGTCCGGCGTCGGTTGCTGTCGCTTCTTCCCTGACGTCAGTGCACCAGGGGTATATAAGAGGCATCAGACACCATTTTCTTCAGTCTTGCCGCGCGGTGCCCAAAGCAGAAGCAGTTCGCAAGTGCCGGTCGGCTGACACCTGAGATTTTCGATTTGAATTTCAGTCCGAAGTCTTCAATAAAGCTCAGTACCTCATTTGGGAACCTTTTCTTGCCTCAGTCCGATGTTAGAAAAAGTTAACAATTGCATTTCTTGTGGGAAGCAAATACCTCATAAGGACTTCCATTCCTATTGTATTCCTTGCCTAGGCCCAGACCACGACGTCACAGGTTGTCGGTTTTGTGTTAGGTTTAATAAATGAACTATCAAACGCCATTTTGACTTCGCACAACATTACTTTGGTAGGAAATTTAATTATATCATGCCGTCGAAGCAGCCGACGACCAGCATGCATAAAAAACGCAAGGATAAGGACAGGCAGCCTAAGAACAAGCCAGACTCCGAGGCCTCTGCTGGGCCTGTCGCCGGTTCTCCGGTTTTCAGTGAGGCGCCTAAGCCCCAGACGACCGCAGAACTGGAATCCCAGACAGCTGCGGATTCTCAAGCGGAGTCTACTAGGCTGGAGCAGAAGTAGACCCTGGTGCAGTGGAAACACCTTCGGTTGCAGAAGGTGTCTTCAGACCGACTACACTCACCATTAAATCTTATTCTAAGCTTAAAACTCCTTTAAAACCAAAGAAGACTGTACATCAGTCCACAGTTCAAGGCCCCATGCCTAAGAAACAGATGCTTAAGATGGCTGAAGATTTGATTACCCTAATCAGGGGTTCCCATCCCCCTTCTGATAAAAGACCAAGACAAGAGGAGAATTATGCTTCCTCTGACCAGGTTTCAATCTCCTCAGATTCATCTGAGGAACAGGATTGCACTTTTCCACCTTATGAAGACTCTGATGCTGAAGACTCTATTCCCTCAGCATCTCCCCCTGAAGACTACTCCTTTGGGGAAACTTTACATACCATGAGGGAACATTTCCACTGGGAAGGCCAGGACTACTCTGATTCTGGAAAAACAAAAAAAAAACAAAACTTTTTTTGTAATACTGCTATCTCTATTATCTGTATAACTCCTGTTTTTAACTTTGTAAAGAAACTCTGTATTATTCTTGGAGCTTTTCTCCCCGGGCCTGTACTGAAAATGGACAGCTAGACTAGCCCGGTCAACAAATGTAAAATAAAATAAATAAATAATTCTAAAAAAAGGCTCCGAGAGTTCCTTTTAATACCCCAGCACAGACCTCTTGCTATCCCTCCAGTTGTAGATATTGTGGATGATGTTTACTTGGAGTCTAGTCTAAATCCAGACTCTCTACCTCTTGCTCCAGCCAAACCAGACAGATACTACAGAGTACCTGACTCACATAAATTCCTTTATAAAAGCCCTGTGGCTGACCCAGAAACAATTTCCCAGGGTCCTAAGGGAGCTAAAGCTTCTATGGCTAAAAATCCTGTGCCCTCTGAAAGGGATTCCAGAGCCCTAGATAGATGGGGAAAGAAAATATACACCTCTGGCTATGAGGGCATTAAATTGCCAGTTTCACATGCTGAAATATCAGCAATTCCTAATGTCTCAATTAAAACAAAAAATGAGCACACATTCTGAACAGTCTGACTTCAAGGAAATGCAGGATCTGTTGCATGCAGCTGAACAGGTGGGCAAACATTCTTTACAATGTGGATTTGATTCATTGGAAGCTTCCTGTAGAGCAGCTGTTACTGGCTCTGTCATACGTAGACATGCTTGGTTAAAAGAACAAACCCTTCCTGATCATGTTAAAGCAAAATTATTGGATGCACCTTTACAGCAGGATGTATTATTTGGTGTCAAAGCAGAAGAGGTTTTAAAGAAAATGGAGGATAAGGAAAAGTCTATGCAGACGGTCAAGGATTTTTTGCAGGTACAACCCCCTCGTTTCAGCAGAAATTGGCCAACAAAAAAACGGTCCTTTTCAGCTTCTGACAGATCACAGAGGGGCAAATACAGACTCCCAAGGGGCAGAGGTCAGTCACAAGGCCCTTACAAACCTCACCAATGGGGTACTGCTGCCCAGAAAGGAGGAGAAGACAGGCCCCAAGCTAGCAGAAGACAAACACAATGACTCAATCCTCAAAATACCAAGCAAATCTCTCCTTGCAGCTCCCTTGGGAGGAAAATTAGCATTTTTTGCAGACAACTGGCACATCATCACAAAAGACAAATGGGTCCTAAACATTGTCTCTCAAGGATACAGATTCCACTTTCATACCTTACCAAGGATAAAAGGAATGCCAAACCTGCCACCAAACCAATGGGCAGAGGCACAAAAATAAATTACAGCTCTCATGGACATGCGAGCCATTCAGCAGGTACCTACACAGGAGCAAGGACAAGGATTTTACTCAAGACTCTTTCTAGTCCCAAGAAAGGACAAAGCATGGAGACCCATTCTGGATCTTTCAGTTCTGAACACCTGTCTGCAAGTACCAAAATTCAAGATGCTAACACTACAGCAGCTTCTTCCCATGCTGGGCAAGAATGCTTGGCTAGTAACGTTGGACCTCAAGGAGGCATACCTGCATGTCCCTATCAGACAATATTGCAGAAGGTACCTCTGCTTCATTGCAGGTTCAACGCATTATCAATTCTCTGCACTGCCCTTTGGCTTATCTACTGCACCCAGGGTCTTCACAAAATGCCTGGCACCAGTAATTGCATACTGCAGACAAAGAGGAATTCAAATATACCCATACCTGGACGACTGCCTTATTCAAGCAGAAAACAAGGACATTCTTTTAAAGCATCTGGCATTTGTCAAACACCTTCTAAGTTGCCTAGGGTACACAGTAAATTAAAAGAAATCAAAACTAGTGCCTTCACAAAACATAATATTCCTGGGTGCCAGCTTGAATACAACAGCCCAAATGGCTTATCTCACGCCAGACAAGCAACAACAGCTGACTCAATATTTCAAAATAATGGCAACAAAGACCCAACTCCCTGCAAGAAAAATTCTGCAGGCCTTGGGATTCATGGCATCTTGCATACTACTAATACCATTTGCAAAACTGCATATGAGGAAATTACAATGGTACCTGAAAAGTGTATGGACTCAGCACAGCCACAGCTTGGAAACAATGATACCACTCATTCCCTGCCTTCAACAGGAGTTTCTATGGTAGACACAGGTATGTCACCTCACCAAGGGTCAGCCTTTCACCTTACCCACAGCCAGGCAAACTATGACAACAGATGCATCGGACTATGCTCTTGGGGAGCACACATGGCAGGACAGTGCATTCAGGGCAAATGGACTACAGATCAGAGGCATCTGTATATCAATCAAAAAGAAATGCTAGCAGTACAGAATGCCCTAACAGCTTTCAAGGTCCTCTTACACCCAGGACAACTAATAATAAAGACGGACAATACCACAGTTATGTAGTACATAAACAATCAAGGGGGCACACATTCCTACCCTCTATGCAGGCAAGCAATGACCTTGTGGAGCACTGCACGGTCTTACCAAGTTCAATTACAAGCACAATTCCTGCCAGGAAAGAAAAACATATTGGCAGACGACCTAAGCAGAAACATCATGGATCCACACGAGTGGAAACTAGATCCACAAGTATTTGCAATGATAGCTCAAATATGGGGACGCCCAGACAAATATCTGTTTGCAAGCCCCCAAAACTACCAACTACAAAAATTTTGCACAAGGACATTCCATCCACAAGCTTGGAGAGTGGACACCCTCTCATTCAGTTGGAAAACATTAACAGTGTATGCCTTTCCTCCACTGCCTCTTCTAGCAAAGGTATTGCTGAAAGTCAGATTAGAGAGGCCACAAATGATATTCATTGCACCAGACTGGCCACGCCAGCATTGGTACCCAATTCTAAGGAACATGGCCCATGGCCCACCATGGATTTTACCACAGATTCCTCACCTGCTCACCCAGCGAGACAATCAGATTCTACACAGCCAGCTCAAGACTTTAAACCTGGCTGCATGGCAAATTACCTAAACAACCAGCCAACACCTCTATCCAAAGCTGTTATGGATGTCATTCTGGAGGCCAGGAGGCCCAGCACCAGGACAACCTATTCAGACAAATGGAAAAGATTTTGCGCCTGGAACCAGGCTAAAGGCCAAAATCCACTGGATCCAAACATTTCTCAGATTCTACAATATTTAACTGAGATGTTGCACAAAGGACTTTCCTTTTCATCTATTAAGATCCACGCCTCAGCAATTTCAGCTCATTACAACACGGATCTTCCTTTATTCTCACATCCACTCCTAAGACAGTACCTCAGAGGGGCTAAGAACATAAGACCGCCAAGGAGAGCACCAACACCTACTTGGGATCTCAACTTTGTTCTGGAAAAGCTTACACTGCTGCCCTTTGAACCAGCTTTTTCAGCTGATTTAAAATTTCTTACATGGAAAACTAGCCTGCTACTAGCAATAACCTCAGCTAGAAGAGTCTCGGAACTACAGGCACTAATGGCAATGGAGCCTTTCCTCATTTTTCATCAAGACAGAGTTTCTCTATGAACTAACCCTTCCTTTATGCCATAGGTGGTATCCAGTGTGGTCCTTAACCAAACCATTAATTTGCCCACCTTTTTCCCAAATCCCCAGAACAAAGGAGAAAGACTCCTGCACTCTTTGGACATTCACAGGCAATTACATTACTAATTGGATAAAACTAAGGCTTTCAGAAAAACTGACCAGCTCTTTGTAGCCAAGGATCACAAGGAAAAGCTATCTCAAAACAGACCATTTCTAAATGGATAGGGCACTGCATACGTTTCTGCTACACGCATCATGGGAAACCGGTACCTGCTAACATTAGGTCCCACTCTACCAGGGCTACAGCTACATCAGCAGCCTTTCTCAGGGCAGTGCCAACCAAGGATATTCTGGAAGATGCAACTTAGAGTTCAGTGCACACCTTCACCAAACACTATCACTTACCTCTATATTCTAAGACTAGAGCTGGTTTTGCCACTGTAGTTTTGCAGGGCCTACTAGCTTCTTCTAACCCTGTTTAACTCCACCTCCCATCCTTAGCTTTGGGATTCAACCCAAGTGTGATGACTGCAGCAGGGTAACACGATGAACATAGTACAGTTTTGTACCTACCATAAATGTAGATGTTCGAGTGTTCACCCTGCTGCAGTCCAGGTTACCCTCCCTCCATTCCCCCTGTACTAGCTGAACTTATCTATACCACTCTATCCTATACAACCTCTGTGGTGTATTTGCTTGTGCCTAAAGGTATTGTTTTATTTTTATCTAGCTCTATATATATATATAGATATATATATATATATATATATATATATATATATATATATATATATATATATATATATATACACACATATTTTGCCTACCTATTGGGGGCACCTGACAT
Organism: Protopterus annectens; assembly: GCF_019279795.1. Lineage (NCBI taxonomy): Eukaryota > Metazoa > Chordata > Ceratodontiformes > Protopteridae > Protopterus > Protopterus annectens. The sequence continues at coordinate 879,305,931 of NC_056743.1, read as the reverse complement.
CTGGGGCAAGAAAACCTGAAGAAAATGGTGTCGGATGCCTCTTATATACCCCTGGCGCACTGACGTCAGGGAAGAAGCGTCAGCAACCGACGCCGGACCAAGACTTTGGAATTCAGGCCGACTGTGGGGACCGCCTGACGGCAGGATAACCCAAGTGTGATGACTGCAGCAGGGTGAACACTCGAACATCTACATTTATGGTAGGTACAAAACTGTACTTTATATACTAGACTAATGACCACCAGCGCCTTTATAAGCCTAGCTGTGCAGTCCACCACAGTTGTATCCATATGTATCATAGACGTTTATTAGGAGAGGATACGTTAAGTTAGGAAGTTTCTGGAGGTTATTTGGGGCGGGGCATGTTTGAGTATTACTGTTTGCCTCTGTATGTCAAAGCTATGATGGCCAGACCTGAAGTGAATTTCCTATTTCCCATTCATTGGTCAGGGTTATGCTTATACAGGGTTAGGGATGGACTCTGCTTCACATAGATTGGAAGCGTTTTCCAGAGCAATGGGATCCTCTGAGACACACATCTGTATCGCCAGCATGTGTCATTTCTCGGTATCCGAGTTTACTTTTAGTCAAACTATCTATCTCTCAGTTTTCTTTCCTGAACCTAAAAGTGAGGGAGAAAGGATACTCCATACCTTGGATGTCCACAGAGAACTCCGGTACTATCTTGAAAGAACTAAATCTTTCAGATCATTGGATCAGTTGTTCGTTTCTTGTGAAGGTAAGAAGAGACAACCTGTGTGAAAAGAGACTATTTCCAAATGATTTTCTAAGGGTATTACCTTTTGTTATACTCACCATGACAAATCTCTACCAGGCAGGGTCAAGGCCCACTTCACAAGGCCCTTGGCTTCTTCTGTGGCTTTTTGGAAATGATTGGGATCGTGAAGTATTCTAGAAGCTGCTACTTGGTCTCTGTGCATAGTTTTACAAAGCACTATAAGCTTGATTCCTTCTTGAGGTCTAGATCATATCTTGCTAGAACCATTCTCCAGTGGCTCCTGAACCCTTCTCTTTCCACCTCCCAAATATAGTTAGTCGTGGTAGTCTACCCATGTAGCTAAGACTACTGCAGCAGTGATCAGTATGAAGAACATAGTAGAGTTGGTGTAAGTTGAACTTACCATAACAGTAGATGTTCAAATGATTACTGTGGCAGTAGCCACTCCCACCCCCCTTGTTTTTTGGTGTGTTTTTTATGATAGGGTGTGTACATTCATTTTTTGTTATTCCTAGCCTTGTCCTTTCAGGGCTCAGCCTCCCTCTCTCTGCTAGCAGAAAAGCTCTGATGGACTTCAAGCCAAAATGTCTTTTAGTCAACTCAGCTCGAGGTGCTTGACAATTTGGGCAAGTGGAAGGTGAACTGAAGCTTTTCAAGCTGACCAGCAGTAAATCCTCTATAGGATATAATCCATATAGTTTACTCTACTGCAGCAGTGATCCTTCGAACATCTACTATTATAGTGAGTTCAACTTGCACAACTGTAGTTTCTCACATTTTGATAAAGTTATGTGGAACGTTATTCGGTATACTGCAGTAATGTAATGTCTTACTTGTATCAATATATTTTATAAGTAATTACTTTCCAATTTTTCTCTTCATTCATGTAAATTGTAATATCTAACAAGTTTGTTGTAGTGGTAGATATTTTATATGTAATGACTTCATCATTTTTAATAATCTATGACCACTATAACAACATTAATCTAATTTTTTTCTTAAATTTTAAAACTCAATCATTACTGTACCATTACAGTATTTTAAGAAATGTAAAACTATTTGCTAATAATGTTCTCTTTTTATGGGCTAAGTGCACATCATGGCCATCTTCATAACAGTGTCCTTTTGTATTGAAACTTTTGCATATGTTCACATGTTATTCAATAAAAAAAGCTCTCACACATTGACTTTGTGCTTGTTAGGCATAGCTGTACTCATGTGCAGTCAGACTTTTGTTTTTTTTCATTTATTTATATTATTAATCCTTTTTTTTTTTTTTTTTAATTAAAATAGTGCCTTAGGCAGTTTGCCACAGATGTTACAGCACCATGTGTGACATTTTGTCATACATGGTGCTGCAAATTATAGCAAAATGAGAGTGGGACATAGCTTTAATTCAAGCTGATTCCTACCTGTGTCCGTATGATCCATATAAAATTAAAAGTCAGACATCTTGGGATCACAGGTCAACATGGTCAAAATCACTAAAGTACACCTGCAGTGTTGTACAGATGATTGGCAATCTTGGGGCTTAGCATGCACATTTTTCTGTCAGGATAGTCAGCCAGTATGTCAGACCCTCTCAGTCAAAGTATGCATACAATGAGACAATCTGTGTAGAATGGTGTTTGACTTGTTTTTGTGATATCGCTTCGTGTGCAGGGATTCATTAAATGCTGCAGTTGTATTTACTAAAGGGACTTGGAAAAATTCATCATTATTGTAGGTATATTAGTAATAATGCCACTAAATTCTGTAGTTACAGATGTACTTGAAATCACACAGTTATGTAGGTCATTTGGTTTTCTTCATTGTGCTGCAGAAGCTTCTGTCACTAAATTGTTCTCGTTAGTTTTGACTGATGTTCTTCGTGTTTCACTGTTGCAGTCATCACATTTGGGTTATCCCTGCCAGGGTAGCCCTCGGCCGCCCCGAATACCAGAGGCTTAGTATTTCTGCGTCAGCTGCTGTCGCTTCAGGACAAACGTCAGGTCGTCAGTAGTATAAAGTAAGGCGGCCGACACCATTACATCAGTCTTTCTTGCCGAGGAGCCCGAAGTAGAAGCAGTTTGCACGAGTGCCGGTCAGCTGCTACCTGAGTTTCGTCTTCCAAATTGAAGCTGAAGTCTTCTAAAGCTAAGTACCCCGTTGCGGATCCTTTTTTCTTGCTCTAACTGACGGCAGAAAAAGTTAACAATTGTCTCGCCTGTAGATAGAAAGCAAATACCACACCAAGACTTTCATTCTTACTGCATCACTTGCTTAGGCCCAGACCTTGATGTTCCTCGCTGTCGCTTTTGTGCTTTGTTCAACACCAGAACTATACGTAGTCGGGCCCTTGTTGTAGCTAGATATTTTCGCTCACAGTCCTCGAATTCCGATATGGCTTCGGTAAGCTGTCCGACAGCAGATCTTCGGAAAAAACGTTAGGATAAAGACAGAGACTGCACAGGTTCAAACCTACTGCTTCCGTTAAGCTAGTCGTCAGTTCTCCGGTCCTCAGTGAGGTGCTTTTGCAGCCCCTGATGCCCACTTTTGTGGATTCGCAGGCCACTACTGAGACCCTTTCGGAGTCCATTATGCCACAAAAATCTTCTTTGACTAAGGGTCTTGCAGTTGTCTCTACCTTGGATGGGTCTGGAGCTGCTGAGAAGGCACTGGCTCCAAGGAAGTACTTCGCACTACTGATTCTCGACACAAACCAACTACTTCTTTCGCGTCTACTGTTATTTTGAAAACTACCAAGTTTCTAAGGCCCAGAGTATGAACCACACCCAAGAAACTGACGACCCTATCTTAGACACCTGCTTCCTTGACTCAGTCTCATATGCTTAAAATGGCGAAAGACCATATAATGCTGATCAGGGCAAGCCAAGCTACCCCTTCCAAAAGAAAAAGAGATCTGTCCCCAATAGTTTTATCTGAACAGGAGTCTGATGCATCTGAATATGAAGACATGCAGCCCCTCTCTGCTTATGGGGATTCTGATGCAGAGAAATCCATTCCTTCATGCTCTCCACCTGAGGACTTTTCCTTTCGGGAAACCCTTCATACTTTAAGGGAGCATTTCCAATGGGAATGTCAGGACTACCCTCAGTCTAAAAAGAGACTCAGAATTCGTAGACCTTCCACAGCACAGGCCCCAGGCCATTCCCCCTGTCCTGGATGTTGTGGATGATGTTTTCATGGAATCTAGTTTGACTCCTGACACTCTCCCTCCTGCTACCAGAAAACCTAACAGGTATTACAGAGTCCCTGACTCTCACAAATTTCTTTTCAAAACTCCTACTGCTGACCCTGAGGTTATTTCTCAAGGGCCTAAAGGAATTACAGCAACTTCTGCTAAGAATCCCACCCCCTCATATAGGGATTCCCGAGCACTAGATATATGGGTTAAAAAAGTATACACCTCTGCTACTCTTGCTATCAGAGCAGTAAATTGTCAGTTCCATATCCTAAAATTTCAGCAACATACCATGGAACTCCTCAAACAAAAAATATCATCCTTTCCTGCTTGTGTAGAAAATAAAGTTACAAGAGTTAATGCATTCTGCAAGTCAGGTAACTAAGCACTCCTTACACTGTGGTTTTTGACATCCTAGAGGGGCAGCAGTCTCTGGGTCTGTCCTTAGAAGGCATGCTTGGCTTAAGGAACAACCCTTACCAGACCATGTCAAATCTAAATTATTGGATGCACCCTTGCACAAATACAACTTGTTTGGCACCAAGGCAGAGGAGGTCTTAAAAAAGGTGGAAGAAAAAGCTAAATCTATGCAGACAGCTAAGGAATTCCTACAGGTCCAGCCACCCAGGTTCAGTAGGCATTGCCCCTCCAAACACTGGTCCTTTCCTCCCCCCTCCAAGTCAGTTCAGCTCAGACCCCCAGACAGCAGCCACAGGGAATGCAGAGATCAAAGCAATGGAGTTCCTCCCCTTCAAAACCAGGGAGTGCAAATCCACCCACTCATGGTAAGAACTCAAAATTACTCTCCTCCACCACCCCGTCCCTCTTCCCACCTGCACTTGCCCCTAGGAGGAAAACTCTCCTTCCACACAAGCACACGGGCCCCCATTACCAACGACCGCTACGTCCTCAACATAGTGTCCCAGGGATACAAACTTTCTTTCCACACTCTACCATCTCCAAAAGGGTTCCCATGTCTTCCTCCAAATCAGTGGGCAGAGGCGATAAAGCAAGTCCTTTCCCTGCTCTCCATGAGGGCAATAGAGCACCTTCCTGCAGAACAGATAGGCCAAGGTTTCTACACCAGACTTTTTCTGGTACCCAGAAAAGAGTGCACCTGGCACCCCATCCTCGATCTATCCATTGTAAACACCTTCCTGGTAATACCAAAATTCAAAATGCTCACCCTCCAGCAACTACTTCCTATGCTCTCCAAGAATGCTTGTCTAGCCACCCTAGACCTAAAAGAGGCCTACCTCCACATTCCTGTCAGGGAATCATGCAGGAAATGTTTACGTTTCAGGGCAGGGTCTCTGCACTTTCAGTTCTCTGCATTTCCCTTTGGCTTATCTACTGCTCCCAGAGTTTTCACAAAATGTCTGGCTCCCGCCATTGTCTTTTGCAGACAAAGAAATATACAAATGTACCCATACTTAGACGACTGCCTAATTCAGGCAGACAGTCAGGAAAAGCTGCTCAAGCACCTGGTCTTTCTAAAATCCCGATTGACCTCCCTAGGGTACACTATCAACAAAAAGAAATCCAAACTAGTACCACCCAAAGGATTATATTCCTGGGAGCAAACCAGCATCCCAGATGGCATTCCTTACACCAGAAAAGCAAACTTACTTGACAGCCTACTCATCACAACTAGCCACCAGACCCCAGTTATCCGCAAGGAAAATCCTGCAAGCTCTGGGGTTCATGGCATCTTGCATTCTACTCATTTAATATGCCAGACTGCATATGTGGAAACTTCAATGGTATCTAAAAAGCCTTTGGTGTCAACACTCTTAGGACCTGGAAACTCTTTTACCAATGATAACTTGCCTAAGGAAAGATTTTCTTTGGTGGGCAGCAGCCTGCTCCCACAAGGGACTACCTTTCACACCACCCCCCACTGCCCAGACCCTCACCACAGACGCATCAGACTATGTCTGGGGTACACACCTGGACGGCAGGTGCATACAGGGCCAATGGAGCCCACAGCAAATTCATCTGCACATCAATCAAAAAGAGATGGCTGTCCAGCACGCTTTGACAACTTTCAGGCCCTTCTCTCCTTAGGGCTCTCATGATCAAAACAGACAACACCACTGTGATGTGGTATATCAACAAGCAGGGAAGGACTCACTCCTACCCTTGTGCAGGCTGGCCATGACCCTTTGGCACACAGCCTCAGCCATGTAACTACACCTGTTAGCACAATTCCTGCCAGGCTCTCTAAATTCCTTGGTAGACAACTTAAGCAGAAATCTTCTGGACCCACATGAGTGGTAGCTAGACCAAAGAACCTTCACTGAAATAACTCAGAAATGGGGCACCCCGAAGGTCATACTCTTTGCTTCCCACTCCAACCATCAGCTCAGCAAGTTCTGCACCAGGAAGCCTCACTGCAGGGCCTGGAACGTGGATGCCTTATCCTTCCCCTGGGTCAACCTCTCGGTCTATGCATTTCCCCCACTAGCTCTCATTACCAGGTTACTGCTCAAGATAAGGGAGGAAAAACCAAGGACAATTCTGATTGCTCCAGACTGGCCTCGTCAGCACTGGTACCCACTGCTGCACAGCCTGTCTCCACTGGCCACCATGGCATCTCCCACCAAACCCCAACCCTCCTGTCCCAGAGGAAAGGAGAATTCATGCATCCCCAATTGCAGACCCTCAGTTTGCCAGCCTGGCTTATTCCCTGACCACTGATCAGTCTGCCAATCTTAGTAAACATTTTCTAGATGTTATACGTGAGGCTAGACGCCCTAGCACTATAAAGTCTTATGCTGACAAATAGAAAATGTTCTGCACCTGGATTCAGGCTAAGTGATCCAATATGGTACAGCCCTCCATACCTCTCATCCTGGATTACCTAGCTGGCCTGCTACACAGTGGTCTGTCCTTTTCCTCTATTAAAATTCATGCCTCTGCTATCTCTGCTCATTTCAACACTGAGAACCCACTTTTCTCACACCCTCTGATCAAACAGTTCCTAAGAGGGGTTAGCAACTTGAGGCCACCCAGAAGAGCACCTACTCCAGCTTGGGACCTAAACTTTGTGTTGGAAAAGCTCACCCTGCCCCCCTTTGAACCAGCATCTTCAGCAAAGTTTCTCTCCTGGAAGAAGACAGCCTTGTTTCTGGCCATCACTTCAGCCAAAAGAGTATCCGAACTACAAGCACTCATGGCTGTAGAGCACTTCATTATCTTCCATGCTGACAGGGAGGCCCTCAGGACTAACCCATCCTTCATGCCCAAGGTTGTGTCCAGTGTGGCTCTCAACCAATCCATTTATTTGTCCACCTTTTTCCCTAACCCACAAAACAAAGGATCCTGCACTCTCTAGATGTGCACAGACAGCTCAGATTCTATCTAGACAGGAGTAAATCATTCAGAAAGACTGATCATTTGCTAGTCAGCTTTGCTGCAGGGGCAGAAGGCAAAGCCATATCCAAGCAAACCATTTCCAAATGGATAGCACACTGCATCCATTTCTGTTACAAGCAACACGGGAAACCTCCCCTAAGGGGATTAGGACTCACTCTACCAGGGCAGCCTCCACCTCTGCACCACCAGGGACATTCTGGAGGCTGCCACATGGACATCTGTTCACACCTTCACCTAGCATTACCATCTGCCTCTCTTCTCCAAATCCAGGGCAGGCTTTACCACTGCAGTGTTGTAGGGCATCCTAGCCAGCCCCTAGTCTCCTTGACTGCCTCCACCCTTTTCCTCAGCTTTGGGAATCAACCCAAATGTGATAACTGCAACAGTGAAGCACCAAGAACATAGTACAGTTGTGTACACTTACCATAAATGTAGATGTTTGAGTGTATTTAGTGTTACAGTCCTGGTTCCCCTCCCTCCACCCCCATTTTCTTCTCTCTCTCTCCCCTTACAAGGAACCTTTTGATATTTACTTTCTACTGGTGGGGTTCTTCCACCATATCCTGGCTCCCACTTGGGGCCTCCTAACAGTTAGGGCAAGAAAAACTGATGTAATAGCGTTGGCTGCTTTACTTTTATACTACTGATGACGTGACGTCAGTCGTGAAGCGACAGCAGCTGACGCACAAATACTAAGCCTCTGGTATTCAGTCCGGACGAGGGCTAACCTGGCAGGGATAAACCAAATATGATGACTGCAACAGTGAATACACTAGAACATCTACATTTATGGTAAGTGTACACAACTGTACTATTTTATTACCCCAGCCTTCTCACTGCATTGTCCTTCTTGGATTCATTTATGCAGTTCATCTTTATTTGGAAAATAGTGCATGTTCATTGTGTTTCACTGTTGCCGTCCATACAAAATGAGGTATCCGGCTCCCAGTAGCCCACAGTCAGCCAGAATACCAAAGTCCTTGGTATATGATGTCGGCTGCCTTCGGTTTAGGCCTGATGTCAGGACGTCAGGTACAAAAGAAGGCAGTCGACGCCATTTCCTCAGTCTTTATTGCCATGGAGTCCAAAGAAGAAGCATTTTGCATGAGTGCCGGTCGGCCGAGTACCTTCTTTTTGTATTCCGACTGCTTAGTTGAAGACATCCTCAGATAAATACCCCATTGGGGACCCTCTTTTCTTGGTTTAACGAATGTCAGAGAAAGTTAATAACTGTCTTGCCTGTGGAAAACGGATTCCGCACTGTGTTTTTCACTCCTATTGGATTACTTGTTTGGGCCTTGAGCACGATGTCCCTAATTGTGTTCTCTGTGCTTCTTTCAGCCCACGTACCATACGCCATAGAGCTAGGATTTTGTTCAAGTATTTTGGAGTTTGGCCTAGGTTCGTCTGTATGGCATCTTCTGATCTCCTGACTTCAGATGTTCCTAAGAAGCACAAGGAAAAGGACTGCGACAAGCTTAGGGTCAAATTAGTCGACGACGTCCCTGTTAAGTTGGTTGTCAGCCCAGAGTGCCCCTGCAGTCCACAGATGTTCAGCAGCAGGCGTCTGCGGAGACCTTTTCTGATTTCTCCATACCTCAGGCTTCCACTTCATCTTCTGACCCTCTGCCAGTCGCTGCCTCTGATGGATCTGGAGCCGCTATGCAGGCGCTGGCTTCTGAGGCCTCTTTTCTCCACCCGGAGACCATATCTAGACAGACGACCTTGATTCAGACTTCTATGGTGCCTAGGCTTCCCGAGTCCCTCCGGCTTTCTAGCAAGCCATCCTGCTGAAAATCTACTCCTAAGCAGGCGTTTGCCTCCCCTCAAATGTCTCAGGCTCAGATGGTTAAAATGGCTAGTGATCGCTTGACCCTTATCAAGGGCTCTCAGCCACCTCCTTCTAAAAGGATTAGGGAATTGTCCCCAGAAGCTTTCTCTGCCTCAGACTCTGAGGTGTCCAGCAACTCTGCTGATGAAGAGGGAAACTGTCCAATTTTTTCTGGTTTTGAGGATTCTGATGCAGAAGACTCCATCCCTTCTGCCTCCCCTGCAGAAGATTTTTCTTTTGGAGATACTCTGAATACTCTTAGGGAGCTTTTCAAATGGTAAAGTCAGGACTATCCTCAGTCTAAGAAACGGATTTTGGAAATTCTTGGATTTGCCACAGCATAAGCCTTTGGCTATCCCTCCGGTTTTGGAAGTTGTTGATGATGTTTTTATGGAGAATTCTTTGACACCTAATTCTGTTCCTCCTGCTCCTATAAAGCCTGACAGGTATTGTAGAGTTCCTGATTCTCATCAGTTCCTTTTCAAGAATCCTACTGTTCATCCAGAGATTATTGCTCAGGGCCCTAAGTGTGTTAAAGCCATGGTTGCTAAAAATCCTGTTCCTTCTGACAGGGAATCTAGGGCCTTGGATAGATGGGGTAAAAAGGTTTATACTTCTTCCACCCTGGCTATTAGGTCAGTTAATTGTCTTTTTCATATGCTTAGGTATCAGCAGCATACTTTGGAGGCTATTAAGGCTAAAATTGCTGGTGTTCCTTCCCTGTTGGAGAGTAAGGACATGCATGATTTATTGAATTCTGCCACTCTTGACACTAAACATTCTCTACATTTTGGTTTCGACACTTTGGAGGCTTCTTGCAGGGCAGCAGCCACTGGTTCTGTCATTAGAAGACATGCTTGGCTCAGGAAACAGCCCTTTCTGATCCTGTCAAGTCTAAATTACTGGATGTGCCTTTGCACAAGGACAAGTTTCTTCTTTACTAAACCCGGGAGCAATAGAGCCAGTTCCTGCACTACAGATAGGCCAGGGTTTCTACTCAAGGCTTTTCCTGGTTCCCAAAAAATGGGGCACCTGGCGCCCAATTCTGGATTTGTCCATTCTAAATACTTTTCTGGTTATTCCCAAATTCAAAATGCTCACTCTTCAGCAGTTGTGGCAATGCTGGCCAAGGATTTCTGGTGACTTTGGATCTCAACAAAGCTTATCTGCACATCCCAATAAGGGAAAGCTGCAGGCAGTTCCTTTGCTTCAGGGTGGGGAACAGACACTTCCAATTTTATGCACTGCCCTTTGGCTTATCTACTGCTCCCAGAGTTTTTACCAAATGCCTGGCTCCAGTCATTGCTTTTTGCAGGCAAAGAAACATTCAAATTTACCCTTATTTGGATGATTGTCTTATTCAGGCAAACTCTCCAGAGCAACTTCTAAAGGACTTGGACTTTGTAAAGAACCTTCTCACCTCTTTTTCCTGTGAGCGAGCCTGAACACAGATGCCCAGATGGTATTCCTCCCTCAAGAGAAACAAATGGATCTTTCAAATTACTTCAGAAATTTGGCAAGCATGACCCAGCTCTCTCCAAGACAATTCCTGCAAGCCCTAGGATTCACGGTTTCATGTATTCTGATGATTCCATATGCCAGACTGCATGTGAGGAAAATACAATGGTACCTCAAAAATCTTTGGTGTCAACACACTCAGATTTAGACTTGATACTTCCTCTGATTCCCTGCCTGCAGAGGGAGTTCCTTTGGTGGGCGACAGCCTGTGCACAGAACAAAGGCCTGCCTTTCTGTCCACCTCCTGCCAGCCAGACTCTCACCACTGATGCCTCGGACTACGCTTGGGGAGCACATATAGAGGGCAGATGCATTCATGGGACTTGGAAGACTCAACAGGTTCATTTGCACATAAATCTGAAGGAATTGATGGCAGTCCGGCAGGCCTTAATGGCTTTCGAACATCTTCTCTCTCCTGGCACTGTTCTGGTCAGGACAGACAACACCACAATCATGTGGTACATCAACAAGCAGGGAGGGATGCACTCTTACCCCCTGTGCAGACAAAGCATGGTACTATGGTCCATAGCAGCTTCCATGGGCATTCATCTGATAGCTCAGTTTTTTCCAGGAAGGCTCAACACCTTGGCAGACTGGTTGAGCAGGCAGGTCCTGGATCCTCACAAGTGGCAACTAAACAAGACCATCTTCTATCCCATCATTCAGCATTGGGGCACTTCCCAGGTGGATCTCTTCTCATCTCCAACCAACCACCTTCTTCCAACCTTTTTCACCAGGGATCATCACCACAAAGCTTGGAAAGTGGATGATCTGTCCTTCCCCTGGACACAGCTCTCGATCTATGCATTCCCTCCTCTGCCTGTTCTTCCCAGAGTGCTGTTAAAGATAAGGGATGAAAAACCAAGGGCCATTATCATAGCTCCAGACTGGCCCAGACAACATTGGTATCCACTACTTCACAGTCTCTCCCAATCTCAGCCTTGGCATCTTCCCCTGATACCAGATCTCTTGGTTCGGGGGGGGGGGATTCTGCATCCTCATCTTCAGACTCTGAATTTGGCAGCTTGGCTCATAATTTAAACCTTTCCCAACAAGTGGTTGAGGTCCTTCGTGATGCCTGTAGGCCTAGTACTAGGAAATCTTATGCAGATAAGTGGAAAAGATTCTCCATTTGGATGCAGACTAGAGGGGAAGACCCTTATCAACCTACTCTTCTTATTATTCTTGACTATCTGGCAGGCTTGCTTAATGGTGGACTTTCCTTTTCTTCTATCAAAATCCATGCTTCAGCTATTTCTGCTCATTGTTCTTTTGAGCATCCCATTTTCTCTCATCCCTTGATGAAGCAGTTCCTCAGGGGAGCTAGCAATTTAAAGCCTCCCAGAAGGGCACTTACTCCTGCTTGGGAATCTCAATTTTGTACCTGAGAAATATACTCTGCCTCCTTTTGAACCAGCTGCCTTAGCAGACCTAAAGTTTCTCTCCTGGAAAACTGCCTTTCTTTTGGCTATTACTTCAGCTAGAAGAGTTTCTGAGCTGCAGGCCTTAATGGCAGTAGAGCCTTTTGTCATCTTCCTTGTGGATTGGCTTTCTGTTCAAACTAATCCCTCCTTTATGCCTAAGGTGGTTTCTAGCCTGACTCTTAGCCAGTCTATCCACCTGCCCACTTTCTTTCCTAATCCTCAGAATAAAAGGGAAAGGTTACTGCATTCCCTGGATGTGCATAGACAGCTTAGATTTTACCTGGACAGGACTAAATCTTTTCGAAAGTTGGATCAGTTGTTGGTCAGTTTTGCTCCTGGAGCTCAGGGCAAAGTTAGTTTAAAGCAGACCATTTCTAAGTGGATTGCTCATTGTATTCACTTTTGTTACTTACAGCATGGCAAGGTTCCTCCTCAGAGTATTAGGACCCATTCTACTAGGGCAGCCTCTACCTCAACAACTTTTTTTAAGAGGTGTACCTGCTAGGGACATACTGGAAGCAGCTACATGGACTTCTGTCCACACCTTCACTAAACATTACACTTTACCCTTGTTTTCTAAGTCCAGGGCTGGTTTTGCCACTGTAGTGTTGCAGGGCATCCTTACAAACCCTTAAACAGTGGCTGTTTCTCCTTCCTTTTGTTTTTTCCTGGGCTTTGAGAATCAACCCATTTTGTAAGGACTGCAACAGTGAAACACGATGAACATAGTACAGTTGTGTACACTTACCATAAATGTAGATGTTCGAGTGTATTCACTGTTGCAGTCCTGCCCCCCTTCCATCCCCCTTTTTCCTAGGGCACAGACCGGATTTTCTTTTCCTGGTCTAACCTTTTTTGGGGAGCTCCAGACAGTTAAGGCAAGAAAAACCAAGGAAATGGCATCAGCTGCTTTCTTTTGTACCTGATGTCCTGACGTCAGGCCTAAACCGAAGGCAGCTGACGTCATATACCAAGGACTTTGGTATTCTGGCCGACTGTGGGCTACCGGGAGCTGGATAACCCATTTTGTAAGGACTGCAACAGTGAATACACTCAAACATCTACATTTATGGTAAATGTATACAACTGTACTTTTCTTTAAATGCTTTTCTAGATGCTGAAGTAACAAATATGCTACTGTTTGACAATTGTTTTTATCTGATCACACACAGACATCAGATGTGCACTCAGTCAAAAATGTGTCTATAATTTGTGGGTACTGGGTGACCTGTGGATGAAATTTACTGACCTCTGCTGCTGTTAGATCACTATTAAATAATTAATGATCTGCCTTGGCAGGATTACTGCATGTTTTCTGTGAAAAGAGTTGAAATGCATTACTATGGCCCTTATTATATTTTTTTCACAGTCAGTAAAACATACATAATTGATAGGTGCTGAGGCTATCTGTGGATGAAAATGACTGATTCTGCTGGGATTCAGTGATAGCTAAAGAGTCATTGATCTGGCTTGGCTGGGCTGTTGTCTTGAGTAGAACAAGTTGAAATAGATTATCAGGGTGACTTTTTTATCACAATCAGACGTCTGAGTTTTGCATTCCCAGTAAAATGGCTATAATTGATGGATACAGAAAGAGTTTACAAATAAAAATGACTGACCCCTGCTGCTGTTTACTTTTAGTTAAACAGTTTTTGGTCTAGCTTGGCATGAGCAGTGTCTCTGTTTACGGGGAGGGGGGACAGAACTTAGATGTATATGAATTCACTGTCATCACAGTTTTTGTTTGTGGGCATTTTAAGTTGTCTCTTCACAGTCAAAGTAGAATGGACATGTCTGCGTCAGACTGGGTGCCTAGGGCTTAAACTAGTTTTCATGACATTCTACAAACTAAGTAAAGGCAAAACACTGTGTTGACTTTGAGTGTTAATCTGTTATTACAATTTCACAATATCCTTGCTGCAAATGGCATTCAGTTAATTTCACATCAATATGCATATTTCCAATGTTTTACACAGGTAAATGGGGTCAACATAAAATCATACATATGTTGGCACAATATGAAATTTTACATTATACCTTTTTGGGGAGAGGGTTATATGACTTGTCATCACTTTGCAAGTGAAACTGCTATCAAAAATATATGTGTATTAATTTGTCATTGCTTCAGAAATCAAATTCATCTATATTTCTGTAGGAAAATATTATTTGTGTGTCTATATATATATATATATATATATATATATATATATATATATATATATATATGGATCTACTTCTTATGCTCGAAGTCGGCCATTCGCAAGGGCGGTAGCCAGTACAGCAGCTGTCTTTAGAAATGCTTCAACTTAAACATTTGTGAGGCAGTCAATTGAACCTTGATATACTTTTTTCAAGACTCAACAGTCTATATGCGTACAGTCGAAGTAGGGCTGAATTTGCCATTACAGTTTAAAGGGGTTTGCTAGATCCTTCATCTTAGGTTTGTGGTCAGGGCTCCAACTGCTATAGTGCTTTTCCTGTCTGTCATGAGTGCTGCTGAATCAGTCGTATCTGTGGTGAGTGCAGTGCATCTGTGTGATAAGCTCTCATGGCAATAGATGTTTGTGTACAGTGAACATTACACTATTGCAGTATAAATTCCAGCCCCCAATCCCTACTTATCACTCTCTTACCCTCTTACAGCAAGTTCTTAGTCTCAGAGGCTTCTGTTTTTCTCCAGTTAGATTGGGAATCTTGACTCGTTTTCCTTAACTGCAGTGCCAGTCTTCTCCCACAGCAACTGCAGAATAAGTACACTTGTTATGCTCTAACTCTCTTTCCACTCACATAGAAAACTAAAGATGGTTTCAGCTATTTTCCCTTTTTCCTCCTGGCTTCTTACTGATGCTGGCAGCATTGAGGGGAACTCAGCTGTCAGGACACACAAAGCTGTGAAAATCAGGCTGGATGAGTAGATGTCTGTGTGTTTGGAAGCTAAGTCTAAAATACTTTGAATAATACTGCAGCAGTGATCCCTGATTTCAAACATTTGCTGCTGCGGCGAGTTTATCACACAGCTGTACTTTATTCCCCAAGGATGGCAACACCACTGTGACTCCTTACCTAAAGTCATTATCCTGCCCATCCACGTATATCCCAGTTTTATTTTGGCATTTACACTGAAGTCAGTCCTCACTCATTGCAGGGAAATGCTCCCAGAACCCATTTGAAGGTTGTTAGACCCTCAGCAGATTCACACTCTTTACCCCTCATAGTTATTGCTCCTATGCAGAGATTTTGCCAATAAGGATGACACCAGTTAGGGGTTCAGAAAATAGGTAAATGGGGACAAGAATTTACTGGAGAAAACTGGCAAAGGAGTGAAAGTATTTGGGAGCAAATAACTAGAGAGGGAAAAGAAATAGTGAGATGAGGTCAAGAAGATGTTTGGACTGTAGGCTAGAGACTGCCTTCCCTACCAGGGATTACTGTTAGAGTTTACACAAAGAGAAAGGGATAAGGGAATCCTAAGTGAAGAGCCTGCTCTGTCTGGAATGTAGAACAGAAGATGCTGTTAAATAAGGGGTAATTCATAGGTCATATAAGATATTGCATGAAAGCTATAAGGAGGTTAGAAAAGATTGGGAAGAGATTGGAAAATGCAATTCACAAGGAAACAGTGGGAGGACATATGTATGGCTCCCAAATATGGAACAAATTCCAGAAGGCTTAGGACTTTTGCTTGTGAGTGTTTACATAGGTATATTTATACCCCAAGCAGACTCCATAGCATTTTTCCTCAGGTATATGCCAAATGTAGGAGATGTGATGGGGAAGATAAGAGTAACTGGGAACATATGTTTTGAGAATGTAATGATTTGGTGGATTTTAAAAATTATCCACAGAGTACTCTGTTAGAAATAATGTGTGAGCAAATGGGTGTAACTAAGGGAATGATTTTTTTTATGCTGGGATACAGGATCTGAATTGCCTAGACATGGTACTTTTTAAGTTTGATTCTGGTAGTTACAAAAAAAATACTAGGTAATGGAAATCAAAGTCTAAACCAACTGTATTTGAAGTAGTGAATATTTTAACTGGGGTAAAGAACTGGAAGTGGGATCTTTTGAAAAGGATAGGAGCAACTTACATAGAAAAAAATTGAAATTGTGAGAGCAATGCATGCAGAATAAAGTTGTAGAGGAGTAGTGACCATTTTTTGAGAGAATCCATGGGTCTAATTTGGAAAAGTAGTCAAAATGTAAGGAAAGACTATTTTTCTGTATTAGAATTATGAGTCACCTAATTGTGTAGTATGTTATTTTAGCCAGACATTTCTCTGCATATAGAACTGGTAGGGCATAACTCTTATGTATAACTGATATCACCATGATAATCCAAGAGATCCTATGATGTCATACTCATTTCTAGAAAGACTGTAGTTCAAGGCTGGTAGAGATGTTTTCCAGTGTAAAGAGTGTATCTGCCTGATGATTGTAAGTTGTAAAAAACAAAAACAAAGCCACGGAACCTTGCTTGACACGCCATCTATATAAAATGTAAATTGTAATATTTCACCTGTTCTAAAATTAAGAAGTTATTTACGTTGACTTTTTGACATGAATAACAGGATTTGCTTGTTCTGGCACACCTTCAATTGATACATACCTAGTTATTAGATAGGTTTTATAAAAGTTTTATGAATAAGCTGATAGACATAAATGTTCATTGTTTGTCTTTTTGGATTTATGAACTTATTTTATATAGATGGCGTGTCCATTATTATAGACTACTTAGAATGTAATATTTACATTTTTAGGGAATTAATTTGTTTTGCATTATAAATATATGTATATGCTTTTTATGATGTTTTTTAAAAATGGCTATTCAGTGACATCACTTCCTATTAGTATTTAAGCCTGTTTAATTAATTACTTTTACTTGATCTCTGAGGAAGCCAAGCTATTTTAGCAAGGCGAAAACGCTCAATAATAAAATTTGCGTTCAGCTTTATTTTGGATTTACTTCGAGTGTTTTGTTCTGCTGGAGCAAGGTTCCGTGGCTTTGTTTTTGTTTTTTACAAGTTTGTTTTTTCTTTTATTGATGATTGTAAGTTGCTGTTTCGAGTTTTCTAAAGTTTAGAAATTGACTGATACAAGAAGTCAGGCTGTAATAACTGCACTTTTAAGCTATCATTCAAGTGAAGAATTCAAGTATAAGTATCTGAGATATCTAATATACTACAGTTAATAACCTAAGAAATGTGGCATAAATGCTTTAAGTAATATGTAGACAATTATGACTGGATCTCCAATCACAGCCAACTTACTATATGTTCAAGACATGGCTGCTAAAAAAATTTGTCTCAGGAAATCCATGTCGAAAATGCTTAATATACATAAAAGAGGTTATGATCTGTGAGAGCCAATCCTGATTGTCCAGTGGACCACAGAGTTTTTATAGTTTAAAATGTTATTGGATGCCATGCTTTCGCCTTGTAACCATGCATGGGTTTTAAAATGAGTGATGTACTTCTACATTTTTGAGACTGTATAACTACAGTTAATACTAGTCACTTCTTCTTGTCCCGAAGGTGACTTCTAAAAGACTCATACTCTCTGGAGAGCATTTACACATTTTTGTTTTTTGCCTCTCCAGTATGAAGTTTTTTTTTTTTTCTGTGTCATCAGAATCAAAGTGCTGTCTTTGTTATCTTACAGGTGGACTAGCAGAATACGATCCTTCTGTTATACGTTTGTTGGTACACTTGCTGCTTGTAGCTGTTCTACAGAAGGCCGTATTTTCAGCGGCTTCATGAAGTTTGCAAGTAGGTTGTAGATTTGCAGAGGACCAACTGAGTTTTATTTATTTATTTATTTTTAGGTGGAACTTCAAATCTGACCTCACCAGCAGATACAGTATGTTCAGTAAACAGACCCCAGTCATTGTTGTTTACCAGACCTTCTCCACTGGAAAAGGACTATTTCTCAAAGTTCATGATGGACAAGGCTGTCAGTTTAGCAAGGCCTATTCAAGAAGATTTGTCATCAGACCAGAAGCAGCATCACAGTTTTTCTTTCCCCAGGGAGAGGAGAAGTAGCTTTAGCCCTGGGCAGAAATCTTCATTCTCTAGGCATCGGGCATCTTTTGTGGAAGGTGCTTTTCCTACTGCAAACACAGAAGTCTTATCGAAGAGAAATCATGACACTTGCCTGAAAATAGATTCTGTGTATTCACAAGAACTTTGTACATTTCCTTTTCAGCAGAATAAGAACTTACCTTTGTCTTCCCAGATTCATTCTACATATGCTTTAAACAACCAAGTTGCCTCACAGTTGTCCCCTAAGTCCTCAGTTAATGAGGCTTCCTACAGGTCTGTGCCAAGCAATAATTTTTTCTCCAGTATTCTGAAAACTTCAGATAGTAACTCTAATATGAACCAACTTGCACCACTTAACTATGAAACTAATCCACTGGGAATGTTAGACACCATCAGAAGCAGGTCATCTGTCCAGACCACTCCTTATTTTAACACCTCAACCATGCAGTCTCCATCACCATCTTCAAATGCATTTGCTCCGTCTCCACTGACATCAGCCTCAGCAAATCTTTTATCACCTCTCGTCAAAGCTGGCCATGAACTATATGGTAATGTTCTGCCAAGGAATAACACTTTAGGTTCCCCTTCCACTACATTGTCGTCAATGTCCTCCCCAGGAGGCAGCAGTGAGATGTCACCACAGAGGTCAAGGCATTCATCTGCCTCGTCAGAGCAGAGTGGTTACTTATCAGGAGGACATTTGTCAGCTGCCTGCACCTTCAAGTCTAGTTCAAAGTCACCATTATCTCTGGGATCTCCAAAGCCATCTGTACCTCCTAGCCCTAAAGCAGTACTTGAAGGGCTGATTCACCAATGTAAGGACTCTCCAAACTCTTTACTGGCCACTAATAATGCCTTAAGCCACCAAAGTAATAATACACCGCCTGCATTTTTAGGAGGTATGAATGAAAAGAAGAAGACTGGGCTTCTAGGAATGCCTCTGAGTCCTGTCTTAAGTCAACATAATGCAGCTTGCTTTCCTGCCAGTAAACTGCTTTCTGCAGCAGCTAAAGCCCAGTTAGCAAACCAAAACAAACTTGAAGGTGGTGGCAGTGATGGTAGTAGCAATATGGATATAACAAGCACTTTGCACAAGACATTTTCTTTGAACTCTAATGCTCTGCTATCTGTGGTCAACTCTCAGAGTGGGAAGACCTTCACAGAGAAGCTTTCTGCTAAACAGAAAGAACACTCAAAGAGACGGCGAAGACGGCATGCTCCACATGTTTTAAGCATTCTCAGAGAATCGCAGGTAAGTAGTTCCCAGCATGAGGAGTGTTTACAAGGCGAAACATCTGCAGGTGATACAGAAAGACTTCTGCAACAGCAGCCACAGATGAAGACTGCACAACATTCTCAGTACATGTCTGTAGTTTCAGGCAAGCTTCCACCACTTGACTCCTGCTCAGTAAAACTGGAGGATGATCCCTTAGGGACTAAACGGGTCAATCCTTCACTAACCACAAACCAGTCTCTTTCATCATTGCTTAATTTATTTCAGCCGCCATCTTTGCCATTAAGTGGTAACACAGGCAGTCATACTGCAGGCTGTGCCAGCCTTCCTGTTCTTCCTCATTCCAGCTACAGCAGCGATGGCACTGGTGTAATATCTGACAAATTTAATAACTCTGCCACACCAAGCCTTCCAGTGACAGACATATTGCCAGCATCTAGCAGTGAGGCTATAACTTCTGTAAATGCAAGCACTAATGTTACTCCCAGTTTACAGGACTTTAATAGCCAGGTACTTGGCTCTGTTGGGCAGCTTTCTTCAAGTCCTTCAGAACAAACCTCAGGGATCACATCACATCTTCGAGTTCCAGTCTCCACTCCCACCTTGGTTCCAAACAACAGCTGCAGTGTCCAGACCTGCAGTGGAAAAGGTATGCTTTTTAAATGCTCAATCTAGTTTTGTTTATATCATAACGTGTTTCCTTATGTATTACTAATCTAAAAAGTGAAATTTTAAATTAGTTGCAGTTGTAGCTTTCTATACAATTACTGTAAAACTTCTAAACATGATTGGGGGACTGCATATTTACTGTGTCACTTGTTGCTTTATGCTTCTTGTCTTTTTACTCACTAAGAGGTTAATCTTTATTAATATCATGTCATATTTGAGATGATGAAATGCCCATTTCAAGTTTTTCAACACCCACAGCATAAGTTCTTGAAGAATACTGGAGATATTTGCCTGCTTTCAAGGGCTTTGTGTACTGTATGCTTCCTGTTTTACATCATGTGAATCTGTCCAGATTTAGTTAGTCAAAAGGAATCACATGCTTAGCCACACCAGACTATACCAAGGAAGTAAGTGCAGCACATAAGAGCCTTTCTGCTGTTTAAAGGCTATGGTAAATCCTTTTCCAAGACCAAATGTTTTGTGGTGCCATACCTACCTAGTCAGGGAAACAAGGGCTCTTGCTTGCAGATAAGTTTGGATGTACTTTACTGTCAGAGTGTAGCAAGGATTTAAGGTGGTGGACTAACAAAAGGCTCTTACAAAGAGTAGGACAGAGGAAGAAAATGCTGTTAACAAATGACATTTTTGATGAAAAGATGCATTCATTTTCAATGTTCTAGTGATAGTAATAATAAAGAAATTGTTGCACCAAGAAGTGAAGGCATACAGTATATCAGCTGTATTTTCATAACACATTTTCTGGCCTTTTTTAGAAGTTGTTTCTTTCTATTTTTTATTTCTTGAAGAGAGGGAGGGATGTATTCTCGAAAGACCCGGCTAAGAGAGTTGTCTCAGCTTGTGAACACAAGTAATCTATTGAAAGCACCCTTTTAGACATGAGGCACTAATTTTTAAATGCTAGTGAGCATTGAGCTGCAGTGATTAGCACACCATGTGGTGTGAAAAAAGTTGCAGATAATTCAGATGCAGTGTATACCTCATGGAACCTAAACAAATTGTGTTGTGTTGGTGGGTTTAATTGTTAAGCCTCTTGACATGACACTGTGTCATAGCAGAGAGAGTATGTGCTATAGCTGAAAAACATATCTGCAGAAGTGAAGAAATATCTGTTGTCAAAAGTCTGACTGTGGAACTATAGAAATATAATTCACAGAGCAATACGACATTTCTGGAATACTTACGTTGTAAGAAGGAAACCTTGCTGAAAAGTGGAATATCTAAATCCAGAAATATGATTAATTTCTCATAGCAAATGAACTTGCTGAAAAGTCTGAAGAGATTTAGTAGGGTATTTAATTATAGTGACATTTGCTGTGCGTTCGTGCAGTAAAACTCAGAATGCTTGGTAAGCATCGTCTTTCGGCTTCTTCCATTAGGATTGGCCACAGCAGATCACCAGTCCACAGATTGATTGGCAGTGGGATTTTTATGGTGTTGAGTTGCCAGACTAGCTCCCAAACTTCACAGAAGGCACGCATACATATACACACACACCTACCTGCATGTCTTTAAAACTCACTCGACCACAGGGAGGACATGCATACTCTGCACAGAAGGCGATCCAGCTGAGAATTGAACTGGAAAACCTCTTGCTGTGAGGTGACAAAGTTAACCGCTGCACGACAGTGGAAACTCAGAATACTTGATAAAGGTAGGAATTCACAGAACCACTTAGCAGAATAGGTCAGTGGCCTAAAAGGTGCAGAAAAATGGTGTGCAGATAATGATATGCAAATAAGGGAAGACAAGTCAAAATTCATAATCAGAAGGCTTGAAGTGATGCAGGTGGATCCATCTGAGTATAAAAAAAAATACCAAAAAAAAACCTGTGGTGTTGCAAGCAGATGTGTTTTCTTTTATTTATTTATTGTACTTGTATTGGTTGACCAGGGTAGAACACTAATCTCCATGGAACCTTTTCAGACTCAGGCCAGGAGTTTGTCTGGTTTAATGACTTGCTCAGAGTCACACAGTTAGGCAGTAGAGGCTAAGAGAATCAAATCCTGGATGAGTGGATCACAGGAAACAGTTCATTAATAGCTGCTTAATCCTGTGCTCTGACTGCCAGACCAAAAAAAAATGTTTGCAGCAGCAGTCACTTTTGTTATTCAAAATTTGATAACCGCTACTGGCAGTCTCACAAATGTGCCACATGACTGGCTGGACAGTAGAAAACAGCATGCCAGTTGCCAGACCAACAGGTCTGGTACAAGCTGCATATTGGATAGAGACATTATATTATCATTGTTTGATATGTGTACATGCGGATACCAAGGTATGTGTAGCTGTTATCATACTAACTACAGGGACTTTTCATATACAGACCAGGGACAAATGGGATGTATTGCAGGTATCAGCCTGTAGAATACTCAAGATTTTCCCCTGATATATATTGCTTCCACTTACAGAGGAAGACATTTGCTTAACCAGTACGAAAGGGGAGAGAACCACAGCCTTTTCCCTGCCCTCCAGTGTCTCTCAAAGGCCAACACAATGTTAACCAGCTCCATTTCTATGCGTATCTGCAGATTTTGCCTATTTTGCAGATGTTCTTCATGTTTCACTGTTGCAGTCATTACATTTGGGTTATCTGCTTGCAGGTAGCCCTCAGTCGGCCTGATTATCAAAGTCTTGGGTCCTGCGTCAGTTGCTCTCTCATCTTCCATGACATCAGGCAGTCAGGGGTATAAAGCATGCAGCCGATGCCATTACATCAGTCTTTCTTGCCATGCGGTGCCCAAAGCAGATGCAGTTCGCAAGTGCCGGTCGGCCGACTCCCGAAATTTTCATTTTCGAGTTTCAGATCCGAAGTCTTCAACTAAGCTAAGTATCCCATTGGGGATCCTTTTTCTTGCTCTCAAACGATGTCAGTAAAAGTTAACAATTGTATTTCTTGTGGAAAGCAAATACTTCATAAAGATTTTCATTTGTACGCATTCCTTGCTTAGGCCTAGACTATGACGTACCTTGCTCTCGGTTTTGTGCCTTATTCAAACCTCGAACTATTCGTCTTTGGTTAATTTTTGCATCTAAATATTTTGGTACTCGGTTCAATTATCCAGAAATGGCTTCAGTAAGCCACCCGACTACTGACATTCCGAAAAAAAGCAAAGATAGAGACAGAGACAAACCGCATAGGTCCAAAGCTGCCGACGACACTTCTCCTAAGCTAGTCACCAGTTCGCCGGTACTCAGTGAGGCGCTTTCGTAGCCCCTGATACCCGCTACTTCAGATTCGCAGGCCTCAACTCAGACCCATTCGGAGTCCGGTATGTCGCAAGATGCTTCTTCGACTGTGGAACGTGTGGATGTCTCTACCTTGGATGGGTCCGGAGCTGCTTTGCAGGCACCAGATTCTGAGGGTGTATTCAGGCCTACTGACTTGCATATTAAACTGATGCCATCTTCTTCTTCAAGGCCTAAAACTCGATCCATGCCTAGAAAACCGATGCCCAGACTGCATGGTCAGGCCCCTATACCTAAAAAAACAAATGATAAGAATGGCTGAAGACCTTATTACTCTAATCAGGGGAAGCCACTCTTCTCCCAATAAGAGACCTAGAACTGATTTTCCTTCGGATTCTTCTGATCAGGATTCTGAAATTCCTGTTTTCTCTGATGACCAGGAGTTGCCCTTATCTACCTGTGAGGATTCTGATGAAGAGGACTCCATTCCGTCGTCTTCCCCTCTGGAGAATTTCTCTTTTGGTGAAACCTTGCATACTCTTAGGGAGCATTTCCGCTGGGAAAGCCAGGATTACTCTGACTCCAAAAAGAGGCTTCGGGAATTCTTACTTCTACCTCAACACAGGCCTTTAGCTATCCCTCCTGTACTGGACAGTGTAGATGATGCCTTCTTGGAATCTAGCCTTGGCCCCCTGACTCTTTACCTCCGGCTCTCAGAAAACCTGACAGGTATTACAGGGTACCTGACTCTCACAAGTTCCTCTTTAAGAATCCTACTGCGGATCCTGAGACCATTTCACAGTGACCCAAAGGCATTAAGGCTACTACTGCCAAAAACCCTACCCCCTCTGAGATTCCAGGGCCCTGGACAGATAGAGTTAGAAGGTATACAATTCTGCAACTTTGGCCATTAGGGCCTAAAACTGCCAGTTTCATATGTTAAAGTATCAGCAGCATATTACTGAATTGCTTAAACAGAAAATGATGTTGATTCCTGACTGTGCTGAAAATAAAGAATTACAGGATTTAATGCATTCTGCTGAACAAGTTGGAAAACATACTTTGCAATGTGGTTTTGATTCATTAGAGACATCTTGCAGGGCTGCTGTCACTGGGTCTGTACTTGGAAGGCATGCTTGACTTAAGGAGCAATCTTTGCCAGATCATGTTAAAACTAAATTGCTGGATGCTCCCTTAAACCAAGACTGGCTGTTTGGCAACAAAGAAGAAGAAGTACTTAAAAAGATGGAGGAAAAAGCTAAATCTATGCAAACTGTTAAAGATTTCCTGCAAGTACAGCCTCCCAGATTTAGTAGGCACTGGACTTCTAAGAATTGGTCCTTTCCTGCCTCTTCCAGGCCTTCTCAGTCCAAACCCAGAACCAGCAGAACACCCAGGCTTCAGTCCCAAGGTACTCACTGGCTAAGCAGTGTGGGGCTCCCACTTCCAAAGCTGGGAGTAGTAAGACACCGCCCTATGGTAAACTGTCACAATGGCTTAACTTTAAACCTTCCAAGCCCTGCTCAACTGTCTGTTTCTTTAGGGGGAAAGATCGCCCTGCATGCAAAAAACTGGGAACTCATTTCCCAAGACAAATGGGTTTTAAATGTAGTTTCCCAAGGATACAGATTTCACTTCCATTCCTTACCAATCCCAAACGGTTGGCCAGACCTACCCCCAAATCAGTGGGCAGAGGCTCAAAAGCAAGTTGTCTCTCTTCTAAGCATCAGGGCTATTCAGCCTGTCCCAGAAGAAGAATGGGGGCAAGGTTTCTCCTCAAGACTTTTCCTGGTACCCAGAAAAGACAATTCCTGGCGTCCTATCCTGGACCTGTCTATCATAAACATTTTTTTTTGTAATCCCAAAATTCAAAATGCTAACTCTTCATCAGCTGCTTCCCATGCTAGGCAGAAATGCCTGGTTGGCAACACTGGATTTAAAGGAAGCCTACCTGCACATCCCAATAAGGGAATCTTGCAGAAGATACCTATGATTTAGAGTAGGCTACATGTGCTATCAGTTTTCTGCACTGCCCTTTGGCTTATCTATAGAGCCCAGGGTATTCACAAAGTGCCTAGCTCCAGTCATTGCATTTTGCAGGTAAAGAAATATTCAAATATACCCATAACTGGATGATTGTCTAATTCAGGCAGAAAGCCAGGACATCTGGCATTTGTAAAGAAATTACTAACTTCTCTGGGGTACACCATAAACAAAAAGAAATCATATCTAGTACCCTGCCAACAAATTGTATTCCTGGGAGCAAGCTTGAATACAACTTCCCAGATGGCCTACCTCATGCCAGAGAAACAAGTTCACTTGACAGCCTACTTAAAAAACTGGCCACAAAGACCCAGCTATTTGCAAGAAAAACACTGCAAGCCCTGGGGTTCATGGCCTCTTGCATTCTACTAATTCCATATGCAAGACTGCATATGAGGAAACTACAATGGTATCTAAAAAGGCTGTGGTGTCAACATTCTCAGGACCTAGAATCAATGATTCCTATCATACCTTGTCTAAAAGATGGAGTTCCTTTGGTGGGCAGAGGCCTGCCACCAAAACAAGGGACTACTATTTACTCTACCCCCTGCCGCCCAAACCCTAACAACAGACGCATCAGACTATGCATGGGGGCTCACTTGGCAGGGCAGTGCATTCAGGGCAAATGGAACCTGAGGCAAGTGCACCTGCATATCAATCAAAAAGAAATGTTAACTGTACAGAATGCTCTGACAGCCTTCAAGGACCACATTCTTCCAGAACAATTATTGGTAAAGATGGACAACACCACTGTTATGTGGTACATAAACAAGCAGGGGGGAAACCACTCATACCCTCTCTGCAGACTAGCCATGGCTCTGTGGAACACAGCCTTGAGCTACCAAGTGCACCTACAAGCTCAATTCCTGCCAGGCAAGCTATATACACTGGCAGATGACCTAAGCAGAAGTCTCATGGACCCACACAAGTGGAAACTGGATCCAAAGATATTCAACATTTTGAGAAACACATGGGGGAGCCCAGAGATAGACCTCTTTGCCTCCCCTCAGAACTACCAATTGGACAAATTCTGCACAAGGACTCCCCACAGACAAGCTTGGAAAGTGGATGCCCTGTCCTTCACATGGAAAAACCTATCAGTTTATGCCTTTCCCCCTCTGCCTCTCCTCTCCAAAATCAAACAAGACAAACAAAGGACAATACTTATTGCACCAGACTGGCCACGCCAACACTGGTACACCCTCTTGCACAGTGTGTCACTTCTGGAATCATGGCACCTGCCTCAGACCCCTGCCCTGCTGTCCCAGCAGGAGGGCCAGATTCTGCACCCACAGCTTCAAACCCTGAATCTTGCAGCCTGGGTAATTTCATGATCTCTCTGTTACCATTCCTCAGTAAGCAGGTGATGGATGTCATTCTGGAGGCAAGGAGGCCTAGTACTAGAAAATCCTATGCTGAAAAATGCAAAAGATTCTCTTCCTAGAACCAAACACAGGGGGTGGATACAGCTGTGCCCAATTTACCGCACATTCCTCAATACTTAACTGAGATGCTTCACAAGGGCCTTTCCTTTTCTTCCATCAAAATTCATGCCTTTGTCATTTCAGCTCATTATAATACAGAGCCACCCCTCTTCTCTCATCCACTGCTGAAGCAATTCCTCAGATGGGCCAAAAACTTAAGACCACCCAGGAGAGCCCCTACTCCAGCCTGGGACCTTAACTTTGTATTGGAAAAACTCACTCTACCTCCCTTTGAGCCAGCTGCAAATGCAGAGTTGAAATTCCTTTCTTGGAAAACAGCCTTCCTTCTAGCCATCACTTCAGCAAGAAGGGTGTCTGAATTACAAGCCCTCATGGCAGTGGAGCCTTTCATCATCTTTCATGTGGACAGGGTGTCCCTCAGGACCAATCCCTCCTTTATGCCCAAGGTGGTATCCAGTGTGGCCCTTAATCAGTCTATTTAGTTGCAACCTTCTTTTCTAATCCACAGAACAAAGGGGAACAAATACTGCACTCCTTGGACATGCACAAACAACTTAGATTTTAATTGGACAGGACTAAGCCTCTCAGGAAATCTGAACAGCTGCTGGTTGCTTTTGCTGCAGAGGGAGAGGGGAAGG
The DNA here is from genome assembly GCF_019279795.1 of Protopterus annectens. Lineage (NCBI taxonomy): Eukaryota > Metazoa > Chordata > Ceratodontiformes > Protopteridae > Protopterus > Protopterus annectens. Next base: position 879,278,581 of record NC_056743.1, on the reverse strand, counting down.
CCATTTCAAAGCAAACCATTTATAAGTGGATAGGTCATTACATTCATTTTTGCAATAAGCACCATGGAAAACCTACCCCACAGGGGATAAGACCACATTCAACCAGGTGTGCATCTACCTCTACATCCTTTCTCAGAGGTGTCCCTACCAGAGACCTCCTAGAAGCTGCTACCTGGAGCTCTGTACATATCTTCACCAAGCATTACCACATGCCAATTTTTTCTAAATCCAGAGCTGGTTTTGCCGCTGCAGTCTTGCAGGGCCTTATAGCTGGTCCTAATGCTATCTAATTGCCTCCTCCTCTTCCTTAGCTTTGGGATTCTACCCAAATGTAATGACTGCAACAGTGAAACACGAAGAACATAGTACAGCTGTGTATATTTACCATAAATGTAGATGTTCGAGTGTATTCACTGTGGCAGTCCTGGTTACCCTCCCTCCAGCCCCCTGACTTCTATTGACTATACCTCTATTCTTGCTTACTATGCTTAAAGCTTTCTGGTGTTTTTGTGTTTTTGTAGGAGGTGTAACCTTATATATAATTGCTTCCCATTATGGGGGCACTTGACATCTGGGACAAGAAAAACTGATGTAATGGCGTTGGCTGCATGCTTTATACCCCTGACTACCTGAAGTCATAGAAGATGAGACAGCAACTGATGCAGGACCCAGGACTTTGATAATCAGGCCGACTGAGGGCTACCTGCAAGCAGATAACCCAAATGTAATGACTGCAACAGTGAATACACTCGAACATCTACATTTATGGTAAGTGTACACAACTGTACTTTTTGTACATCTGTTGGCTGAGGCAGAAAACCACTCACATGTCAGGGTCCATTTGTGACAGTGGATGATGCTATATTTCACCAGTAGCCCACTGTACTGTGTGTATCTGTATTTCAGATGCAGTCCACTTATCTCCCTCAGCAGGCACTAGTTATAGCTGTTACATCAGTCAAAGTGGAGGTGCCCCAAACTAGGTAAGCAGTATTCCACTCTGTGCAATTTGTAGTGTGGATGTGGAGAAAGCTACAGTGCCATCATGGCCAATGGGTATAGGTCTAACCATGAGTGAGAGGGACAATGTCAAGGTGTTCGGAGAATGTGACTTGATATGGGTGTTGCCTTCATTGTTAGATATTGATGGGGGGGTGTTCTGATGATCTTCTGGCCAAGTCTCTACATGTGTCATGGTACTAGTGGTGTGCCCAATGATACAAGTTTCTAACACTAAAAAACAGAGCTTACAGGTAAATGTTGGAAATGTAAAATCCAATGTAGAGAATGTAAGCAGTCCAGCAATCCAACCACCACATGAAGGGAATGCAAAAGAAAAGAGATGCACTCGACTTATGCAATATATTATTCTTTTTACATTGTTTCCTAAATATCTTACTTTTAAAACCTACTCCATCTTTATTAATAGTGACATCTAGGAAATCAGTCAAGTATGCATCCAAGATATATCCCTATGAATATTTGTAAGGGACAGTTGTTGAGAGAAATGTGTTTACATAGTAATGATATATTAATTGAACAAGCTGTTGCTGCAGGTGAAAAATGGTTACTTTCTAGAGGCTATTCTATGCTTGACGTCAAGAGGACAAGTGAGTTTGTGCTGTCATATAGAGATACTGTTGCTAAACCTTTTTTATTTTGGTGCACATGATGTCAGTTCAGATGTTGGTCCTACTAGACAACATTGGGATAACGTGCAATTAGTTTTTACTTATTCTAGTGGCACAACAGACATCTGTAACATTATTAAGAAATATTAGCTGGTGTTGCTAGCCAATGAAGAGATTAGTCAGATAGTAGGTCCTAGACCAAAGTTTGAGTTCAGGAATAATAGATCTCTGAAGCACCAGTTATGCAATAAGAATTGTAAAAAACATAGTAATGTTGTTACTTCAGAACGTATAGTAACTTTCCGTCTAGAGGCTGTTCAGCTTGTACATATGTATGGACTACCAGTCATATTGTTTGTCCTGTCACCAAATGTCTTATCGATTTTAATATTTATGCAGACTCTGAAACTGAACATGTGATCTGTTATGCCGAGTGCTGTCTCTGTCAAGCTTATTATGTTGGTAAAACGAATTGTAGTTCCAAGAAGAGGATACTTGAACATGCTAATTATATTAGGAAACTCAATGAACGCATTGCGTTAGCAAAACATGATATTGAAAAAGGTCCAGGACATAAGTTTGTTTACAGTCTTAGAGGTTATGACTATTAATATAAGAGGGGGGATTTTAAATCTAGAACAGAATGTGCAGAGATACGTTGGATAATTTGGTTTAAAGCTGACACTTTTCCTGGCTTAAATGGCAAAGTGCCTTTGAAGCCCTTATGAAGGACTAGGAAGCTGCTTCATTAATTTTAATATTTTATTGGATATATATATATATATATATATATATATATATATATATATATATATACACACACACACACACACACACACATATATACAGTGGATATAAAAAGTTTACACACCCCTGTTAAAGGTCCAGGTTTTTCTGATATAAAAAAACGAGACCACAGTAAATCATTTCAAAACTTTTCCCAGCTTTATGTGACCTATAACCTGTACAATTCAGTTGAAAAACAAACAAATCTGTTAGGGGAAAAAAATATAAAAAAACAAAAAACGTGCAATACGCTGTTTGCATAAGTGTGCACACCCTTAAACTAATGTGTGCATACCCTTAAACTAATACTTTGTTGAAGCACCTTTTGATTTAATTACAGCATTCAGTCTTCTTGGGTACACACCTGCCATCAATTAAAGAGACTCTGATTAACCCCAAATAAAGTTCAGCTGTCCTAGAAGGATTTTCATGACATTTTCTCAGTTACCTGCTACAGCAAAAGCCATGGTTCGCAGAGAGCTTACAATGCATCAAAGGGATCTCGTTGTAAGGTATCAGTCAGGAGAAGGGTACAAAAAACTTTCCACAGCATTGGATATACAATGGAACACAGTGAAGACAGTCATCAAAAAGTGGAGAAAATATGGGACAACAGTGACATTGCAAAGACCTGGCATCCCTCCAAAACTGAGGAATGAAAAGGCAAGAAAACTGGTCAGGGAGGCTGCCAAGAGACCTACAGCAACATTGAAGGAGCTGCAGGAATTTCTGGCAAGTACTCTACGGGAGATTGTTCTCACATGTAGTACACATATTCTCCATATGTCTGGACTATGGAGTAGGGTTGCAAGATAGAAGCCTTTTCTTACATAGGAAAAACATCCAGGCCCAGCTAAAATTTGTAAAACAATACATCAAGTCTCAAAAAGCATGTGGGGAAATGTGTTACGGTCTGATGAGAACAAGGTTGAACTTTTTGGCCACAATTCCAAAAAGTATGTTTGGCGCAAAAGCAACACTTAGCATCACCAAAAGAACACCATCCCCACAGTGAAGCATGGTGGTGGCAGTATCATGCTTTGGGCTTGCTTTTCTTCAGCTGGAACTGGGGCTTTAGTCAAGGTGGAAGGAATTATGAACACTTCCAAATACCAGTCACTTTTGGCCCAAAACTTTCAGGCATCTGCTAGAAAGATGAAGATGAAGAGGAATTTCACCTTTCAGCATGAGAATGACCCCAAGCATGCATCCAAATCAACAAAAGAATGGCTTCACCAGAAGAAAATTAAAGTTTTGGAAGGCCCAGCCAGAGCCCAGACCTAAATCTAATAGAATATCTGTGGGGTGATCTGAAGATGGCTATGCACAAGAGATGCCCTCACAATCTGACAGATTTGGAGTGCTTTTGCAAAGAAGAGTGGGCAAATATTGCCAAGTTAAGATGTACCATGCTGATAGACTCCTACCCAAGAAGACTGAATGCTGTAATTAAATCAAAAGGTGCTCCAACAAAGTGTTAGTTTAAGGGTGTGCACACACAACAAAGTATTACTTTAAGGGTGTGCACACTTATGCAACCAGCGTATTTTTTATATTTTTTCCCCTAACAGATTTGTTTGTTTTTCAATTGAATTGTACAGGTTATAGGTCACATTAAAGGTGGGAAAAGTTTTGAAATGATTTATTGTGGTCTCATTTTTTTATATCATAAAAACCTGGCATTTTAACAAGTGTGTGTAAACTTTTTATATCCACTATATATATATATATATATATATATATAATGTATATTTTATCTAATTTTTTTTTTATCTAAATGTTTTTATGCTTGTGAGTTGAAAGGTTTTAAGTTTTAGTACTGAATTTTATAATAATGAATTTTATAGCAATGTATGTTGGAGGGTGTGTTGTTTTATGTGAATGTTGATTTGTTAATGCTTTCTGACATCATTGATTGTTTAAATAGATCTTTGGCACTTGTTATCAGTGGTCTGATGAAGCTACAGTTGTAGCAAAATCAATTACCTCATTAAACTTTTTTTGCATCCCTTCATGTGGTGGTTGGATTGTTGGACTGCTTAAGTTCCTAACACTACTATGTGACATTGCTCGCCCCACAAGCTCCATACCACATGGTTTGCATGCTACTGATAAATGAATTCCCACAGCCAATTGTGAAATGCCTACCTGCGATGGTTGTCCACTAAGTATGTCCATAGTACCTGAGACCAGTAGAAACGGTAGTTGATGAAACCGTCATTGCATTGGCACATTGGCAGTTACATTATACCTTCTGTAATTTGGGTACTTAGTGGGCTTCTCTCATTTAAACAATAAGCAGTGAAAAAAAAGTTTTGAGGGGGGTACTGGTGGGTTATATGTATAAGTGGTACAAGAGAAATTAAGGGGCTACATCCCTTGAGACAGTTGTCCGTCTCAGAGGATATCTGCTTCTAAGGTTATTATTGATGCTGCATGCCTTACTTTTCTGCTTCATAAATTTGAAGCAGCAGTGCCCAAAGCACATGCTGCTGAACAGGGGAGCTAGAATAGTAGTATATGAAGTGTCTTTTTGGTATCCTTATTTGTGAAGCACATGCTGCTGAACAGGGGAGCTAGAATAGTAGTGTATGTAGTGTCATTTTGGTATCCTTATTTGTGAAACACATGCTGCTGAACAGGGGAGCTAGAATAGTAGTGTATTTAGTGTCATTTTGGTATCCTTATTTGTGAAACACATGCTGCTGAACAGGGGAGCTAGAATAGTAGTATATGTAGTGTCTTTTTGGTATCCTTATTTGTGAAGCACATGCTGCTGAACAGGGGAGCTAGAATAGTAGTGTATGTAGTGTCATTTTGGTATCCTTATTTGTGAAACACATGCTGCTGAACAGGGGAGCTAGAATAGTAGTGTATTTAGTGTCATTTTGGTATCCTTATTTGTGAAACACATGCTGCTGAACAGGGGAGCTAGAATAGTAGTGTATGTAGTGTCTTTTTGGTATCCTTATTTGTGAAACACATACTGCTGAACAGGGGAGCTAGAATAGTAGTGTATGTAGTGTCTTTTTGGTATCCTTATTTGTGAAGCACATGCTGCTGAACAGGGGAGCTAGAATAGTAGTGTATGTAGTGTCATTTTGGTATCCTTATTTGTGAAACACATGCTGCTGAACAGGGGAGCTAGAATAGTAGTGTATTTAGTGTCATTTTGGTATCCTTATTTGTGAAACACATGCTGCTGAACAGGGGAGCTAGAATAGTAGTGTATGTAGTGTCTTTTTGGTATCCTTATTTGTGAAACACATACTGCTGAACAGGGGAGCTAGAATAGTAGTGTATGTAGTGTCTTTTTGGTATCCTTATTTGTGAAGCACATACTGCTGAACAGGGGAGCTAGAATAGTAGTGTATGTAGTGTACTTTTGGTATCCTTATTTGTGAAGCAGTGGGTGATGATGTAATGTAAATTACAGGACTACCCAAAAGACCAGTAACCTAGTGTTTGAGTACTGCATATACATGCAGTTTACATGTTTGCTTAACTGTAGCTGCACTTAAGAATGCATACTTTGTATAACATACCACTTATGACTTTGGTAAAAATAATAAAAGCTAATTTAATAATAACGTGTTTCCAGGTAGCAGGCACCAGTGCACACCTAGGTGGGAAACTGTGATCCTCAAGCTATTATTCTAAGTCCAAGGTCACAGAGATGTAGAAGATAAGTGTTTAGTTTTACTTGAAAGCAAAGTCATCCTTCTTCTGTAAGTGAATATAGCTTGTATGCTTCACTTTGACCCTGCTTTCTGTAGATCATCAGTCCCCTCCCTGCAAATTTACCCATTTAATCTTAATCACCTGGGTGAGAATCAGGCAGGAGGAAACTATGATGTAGAGAGCCATCAGGGATGGTTTGTATTTCTTTTGTATTTCCTTCCAAGCCTTTTATAATGCTCACTCAGCTAGATGCTGGGGAGAGGAGTGCAGTGGTCTAACTGCTGAGGACATCCCCTGACTGTCACAAGGGGTATTTCCCTCCATGTACCCCTGCCGTTCCGCTTGTATCACAAGTTGTAATTGATGTTGTCCACCAGGAAGATCGAGCTGCATGGTGTGTGCATTCAAGTGCACCCAAACCCTCCCATCCATCACCCCAGGAGAGGGCAGCAGACCAAGGCTTGTCATTCCTCTCTGTCTCGCTCTCTCTCTCTCTGCCTGGCTTTTCCATTGTCAGGGCTTGTCCATAGTAGGGGCTGTATTCCTCTGTGCCATGGAACCGGTCTGAACATGGATTTATTTGTAAGAAAAGGAGACACAGCCCCTTGTGGTAGGTGTAGGGCTTAACTCTCTGTGAAACAATGTAATAAAATATATGTTGGATTGAATTTCTGCTTATCTCATTACCTGTTGGTCTTTATGTCAGGATTTTATGTTTGAGATGTTGTGTTTCCATTACAATTCAGTCCTCTTAGGGCTTTAGTTTTTTGCTTTGATGTTATAAACTAGATTCATGTCTAACTTCATTAATGTCGTCCCTACATATGGTAGAAGCTACAACAGCTACACAAAACTAGTGGAATATCTAAGGATTTGTAAAAGAATGACACTCACCTGTCCTGATAAATAATTTGTTGGTCTTAGCAGCAGTTGTACTAGTCTCAAAAAGCATGTACCATAGAACTTTATTTAAGGAGTATAAACATGAGCACTTGCGACACTGAACACTGCAGCACTAGAAAATGGAGTATGAAACAACATCAGTTAAATCCGCATTTAATTTGCATAAACATCGGCAAAGCCTCATAGTTTTTTTCTGTAGTTATTGTTTGTGTCATAGAGTTCCTTTGTCCAGTGGTTATTTCTCGCTGCCGTACTTCTTCCAGATCATGTAAGCACTACTTTCATACCAAGTTCCCTTTACAGTACTGTCATCACACACCTGTTGGTGTGTATTGTTACTACTGTATCCCCAGTCTTAATCTTATCAAGATAAGTGGTACCGTAGAATCTGTTGTTTCCCACTTCTGTGAATTTTTTTTTTTTTTTTACTGGACATTATTTATTTTCTGCTTACGTACCTAAAATAACATCCTTTTGTTACTGTCTTTCCTTGTCTCATCTGTGTTCCACTCTAAAGTGCTTTCCACACCTCCTTGTTTTAATGTGTAACTTTTTTCTTTGATTTCTTGCACTTGCTAAAGTTTGCATTCTTATTTATCACATTGTCTTCCACTTATTTTACAGATCACTGTAGTTCCTTTTTCTTTCTGCCCAAATTCCAGTGCAAGATTCAGATTGCTATCATTGCTTTTAGTGAGTCTGTTTGTACTCCCTGATGATCCATACCTCTCAACTGCTTTGCTCAACAATTCTGAGCAAAGTCAAACATAATGGAAGACAAAGCAACAAACACAAGGACCATTTCAAATGTTTGTCTAATTCAGGTAAGACATTACTAGAGGTTTTGCATCAACATATATTTTTTGCAAAATAAGTATTAAACTTTGGCATTACTGACTGACTATAATCCTCAGTGATTTACCAGAAAGTCAAACATTTTACAAGGAAAAGGGCAAACATGTGAGGCAAAATCAGTGACACTGTTAAGTTCTAGACAATTTGAGAGGCATGTCCCCCACCAAGTATTTTACTACCTCATTCTCAGCACATCTCCACTGTTTGGTTATCCTGTAGGACTGCTCTGTACAGCATACTGTTGCTGAGAGCCTAACCTTTGACGTGCACAGTATGACATGTAATTGTAAGCTAAATGAGGATTCCAGAACAGATCAGTTAAATATATATCTTTTGAAAAAAAAATAAAAACTGTGGCTAATAAGATGAGTAAAGCTTGCATTCACAAACAAAATCTATCAACTCAATGGAAACCAGTAATAAAGACTACAGTGATCCAAGTGAACTTGTTCGCACTACAGAAATGTTATTCCTGATCAGAAGTAAAGATGAAATGCCAGATGGTGCCCACATATCAGAGAAGATTGTGCTGAATGTGAAGCCCTGCCAGTGTTTACCTTTAACCTCCTCAAACACATGAGCATGTCAGGCTAATGCTGTAGTTATAGCCAGCCTGGTTATATTATACTCCAGCAGCACTGCAGATGTGCCACACTTATGCTTTCCTCTGCACCTAATGTAAACTAGCAGTGTAGGGATGTTCTTTTGTGGCTTAGCAAGAAGGAAAGTTAACACAAATGATGCCAGAAGTGTCCGTATTTCTAAACATAAGCTAAATAACTCGTGTCGACTCACCAAAGGTAATTTCTGTGAATGTAAAAAAATTTGAGAAATGTTTGCACTTCAGCGAACATCCAAGGAAACTTTTTAGGGTGGCAGCCCCCCCATGCACCTCGCCGTATGGAAAGTTGCTTGTAAACACCTTTTATAAATGTTGTTATGCTGTGCATAATCTTCATTCCATGGGATCATCCAGGAGAAGAATAGTTTTCATCTGTTATGTGACACCATCTCTTGTAGCTAGACGAATCACCACTCCTGGTAGAAGACTGGCTGACATAAAAGGGGGTACACACCACTGCACTACCTTTCCTTCTGCTCCACCTGTGGCTTTAGCCGACAAGAAAAAAGAAGCCTATGTTTAAGATGCCTTGTGGTTTAGTACAGATGTTTAAGACTATGGCTGATATATCTATAACTCACAGCATGCCTGGGTTTGATTATTACAGCTTTCATTTGCTTATTGTGTGAGCAAGTTATTTATCCAGACATTGATCCCGGGCTGAAGTTGAACTGGGTCCATGTGGATCATTGCTCTATCCCAGTTAACAAACTTGTCTTATTCATTGATTTTTCTGATTTCAGCCTGCCCATTCATCAGTCCAAATTCTTAATGGACTTGTTTATAGTTAATTAAACTAACTGGAGCAGTCTCCATGGTGCAAAGTGATGGAGACCTGATCTGTGTTCATCTGGTTAGTCTGGCATCTGAAGAGTATGAAGGGGGTTGGATTTTTCTCACTTTTTACAGTCAATGAGAGAGAGGCTTTCAGTATGGATTGACAGCTGTTGGTGGGAAGACTGTGGTAAAACTGATATGGGTGTGCGCCAGCAGACGTTCGTGAGTCTTTCATGATCTTACTTCATTGCATGTCATGTATGGGGGAGGGCATTCACAGTTCTCAACTTCCTTGCTCAGTAATCATGGACAAAACCAAAAATAATGGTGTGGGGCTAAACCCCAAAATTAGAGACAGCTTTTAAAAATTAATGTAATTCATTTAAAAAAGTTAATAGAACAAATGGATTTACATCAACATGTATTTTCTGTACAGTGAGAAGTACAGAGCTGTAAGGACTGCCATTATTGACTGACTAATCCTCAGTGATTTATGTGAAAATAAAAAAAGAGTGACAAAATAAAAAAAAAAATATGAGTGACAAAGCAAAAATATGAAGAAATATCAGGGACAGCTGAGAGGCATGAGGGCATGGAAAAGTCATGCAATAAAAAAAAAATTCTTATGGCAGCAAGGATGACACTGCACTGAGATGCCTCAGTCTGCAGTTCGGACCAGGATAGAAGATCAGATTAAATCTGAAGGTAAGTGGAACTTGAGAATTTGAGACTGAAGAGGGGCAACATCAGTAACAAATGGTCAGCAGCATAGGACAAAATAATTTAAAAAAGGGCTCATAAATACTAAATTAGCTTCAGTTTCTGCAAGGCTTGCATTTCATTCATTGGCTGAGTTTAGCTTCTCGCTATTAGTGCACTCTGCAGTGCTATATGTTGTTGGCTGTGTGTTGTCTTTCTTTTGATACATTAAGTGTTGGCACATTTCACAAAGCACAGTGAATGTGGTTGTTTCTGTTTGTTAGTCTTTCTTTTATCTTTGTTTGGCGTGTATTTCAGAAGGAGAAATACCATGCTGGGCTACTTTACAGCTGATACCTTCTGGAGCTGTGCAATACAGTGTGAAGCTACAGAAATTTGAGGGGTAAAAAAATTTACAGGTGGCACAGGTGATGTATGCAGATTTTAAGCATCCTAGGGAGAAATACAGGAGAATGACTGGATGAAAATCGGACCCATTGTATTCTAATACCATTTGTAGAGATTTGCAGGTCCAACATATCAGCGTAGTACATACTGCTGTGTATAGTTCTTTGTGAGAAGTGTGATGCACAGATCTTTAAGAAGATGCAGTTACATGGTTGATGTAAGAATACATGCAGTATGGTGACAAAAATGTATATGATTGTGCAACTCCAGGATCTGACAGCCTGGAGTAGCCCAGATTAACTTTGTTTGTCATCATTTAGGGCTTCTGTTTGTGGGAAAAAAAAGTCATGAATAAAATGCGCCTCTTTTGAGTGCAGCTTTTCTTATATCTAAAAAAATGTTTGACTGTGTCTTCCACATTTGTTCCTTTGAAGATCATCATCCATTTTGTGTTCTAAAGGATATATGTTATCTAAGCCAGGTGCAGTAAACAGAGGGAAGCAGCTTGCAGGACACTTGGTGTCCACTTTGTTACTGGGCATTTGAAGTCAGATTGGTAGCTGCAAACTGATGCAGTTTTGTTCACTTACCTTATTGGGTTCCCACTTTAGCTGTAGAACCCAGCTTTCATTCAACTTGTTTGCAAAGCGGTACTAGTACTGCTTACTTTGCTTATAATTTCATTTTATAAGTAAGCTTGGATTTGTGGTGACTAAGCTGAGGGGAAGATAGTGAAGCAACTTAAATGTTACAATTCTCATAAGCAAGCAAAAAGTGTGTGTTGTGTCGGGTCTGTGTCATAACATTGAAAGACCATATGATGGACTTGGAGAAGCTGAAATAAGAAAGTCGAACCAGCTTCTCCTCTGGAAGCTGACATCAGGAACAACAGTGTTTTGGGAGTGGGGCAGGCCCCTCTGCACCCCCATACTCCCTGCCTATTATACATACCAACTCCGAGATTGCTGTACATTGGGGAAAGGTTAAACATTTGACCCCCAAAATACTGGCTTTCACTGGAGAAGTAGGTTCAGTGAGATTGCTGCTTCTATGATTCGATCATCTGGTCTTTCGATCTTATGAAATAGATCTGCTGTATTCTGACATGGATACACGAATGACCAGCAAAGGCTTTGCCTTTGGCCATTTTAGCTCTTCAGAGTATGGCACAAAAGTTGTATCTAGCTGGTATTTATGTGCCAAACACTCAAAAACTAAAGCTCTAAAAATGAATTTAAACCTTCCAGCCTTGAAGCAGCATGTTGTCATGTGGCCAGCAGCATCAGGCTGACCTCTGACTTCCACAGTCTAACTCTACTTAGGCTTGTGGAGCATAGAGAACTGCACCATAAATTGCAAGCCAGTGTCAGAGGGTGTAGGGCATTGAGGTGCCTGGGTATAAGTTATTCAGAAGTACGTGTGACAAAGGGTTTGCAACATGGAGGTGTCAGTGTTTTGTTTGTTCAGACAAAGGGTGTGAGAATTGGAGTTGGCTGGGTCTAGATTGTTTAGCACTACCACTGACAATAGGTATAGGGCATAGAGGTGCCTGGGTATAAGGTCTTCAGAAGTACCAGTGACAAAGGGTGGAGACATAGAGGTTCCAAGGTATAGCTTGCTTAGAAATGCCAATGGCAAAGCCCTACAAAACTTGCATACATACATAAATACATACAAATATTTCAAGCATGTACAGTAATGCCCTTCCATCCTGCCAATATTGTTAAACAGTTTTTCCCATATTAAGTGCCCTGGCTGTTCTTAAAAATATCTAAACTAGTGCTTGCTTTCATGTAATTTGTAAGTCTGTTTCATGTATCACCTACTCTCTGAGAACTATTTAGTACACTTTCCATTCCTCCAGAGAGTCTTGTACATAGGTTGTCTGGTGAGTCTCGACTACTTTTTGATAACCTTAAACATTCCCAGAAGTAGTTATCTCTAAATGCCCTATATACCTGAATAAGGTCTCCTCTTAAATATCTGTATGAGACGCTGTACAAGTTCAGATATTTTAGTCTTTCACAATAACTTAAGTTTTCACATCCATGAATGCCCTTGGTATATTTCTGCTGTACTATTTCCGGTTTCCTCATACTTGTTTTCATATAAAGTTTCTATATTGTTGTTGTTCCATACTCAATTTTGGATCTAATGTAAGTAACAATGATGTCATCATTTCTGATTTTCTAGACTTTATAAATCTTTTTATACATCCTGTAATTGCATAGCTACCATTAATCAATTGGTTGATATGATTAGAAAAACTCAAAGCTGGATCTACCCATATACCCAGATTCTTAAATGATTCTACAGTTTTAGTCACTGTGTGCTGTATTACATATTTGCCTTTCAATGTACGTCTCCCAAATCTCGTATGCTTAGTTTCTGATATATTTATGAACATATTATTTTCCTGTGCCCAAGTAGTCAATTTAGTCAAGTTCTTTTGCAGGCATGCCGTATCTGTAACACGTAATCAGTTTACCTATTTTGAAGTTATCTATATACAGACTGTAGAACACCTCAGATGAAAAATATAGATCTGAAAAATACAATCTAAACAAGTAAGGGCCTAGAATAGAGCCCTTTGGGACACCCTGACTCTAACCTTGAATTTCATCTGTCCGGTTGCTGTATTATACTTGCCATGTCCTATTTGTAAGCCATGCATCTGTCCATCTTATCAAGACTACATCAGTACCTAGTTGTCCTAATTTACTGAGCAGCATCTTGTTTATCACCTTATCAAATGCTGAAGTTAAATCTGTAAATTACGTCACAGCACATGTTTTAATTTGTCACTGTTACTATGTTGTTATAGAGTATCATGTTGTAGGTGGTAATTGATCTATTTTAAACATATGCATGCTGATATATGGTTTCAAGTCCCAACCTTTCCAATTCTGACAGCAATTTATCTAGTATAACCCTCTATAATATTTTTCCACAACATGAAAGAAAACTTATGTCTCTGTATGAATCTGAACTTGTCCTTCTCCCCTTTGCCTTAAACTCAGATTTAACAAGTGCATGTCTCCAATCCTGTGGAATCTCACCATATTTATATGACCTAGTAAATAATAGCTATAATGGTATTTCTCTTTTTAATTTTTTAAAGTCTTTTGGGTCTCTAATACCATGACTGGAATAGACCCCATTCCTAACTCAAAGTACTCTTAAAGTTATGAAATTAGTATTGTTTCAGTCGTTGATGTCAGCCAGAAGTGCTCCTCGCAGCACCTGCAATGTGCCCAGTAATGACTCCTTCTACAATTGGTATGTGGTTACATGTATTGGTAAGATATCCAAGTATGATTGTAGATTCATTTTTGTAAGACCTGTTGCACCTGCTACTATTGGAACTGTCTGGGTATCTTTCTTCCACATTGCTGCTGTTTCTGCCTGCAGATCCTTTTCTGTAAGTTCATGACGAAGTGGTCTGAGGTCATCATCATTAATCCTATCTCCTCCCTGTGCTTTGTTTGGATCCTGTTTGCTTAGTTCTATTTCAATATAATCTAATTTGATTTCAGTGTCTGAGGTTACCTGGATGTCGCTGGACAATTTTAACCCCCCCCCCCCCTTGTAGAGCCAAACTGCTTTGTATACGATTTTCTAAATATATCTATAATCTCATGTCTGAGAATAAATTTTGGAATCTATACACAGTTTATCAATTTGTATGTGTTTACTCTTACCACATCTTATGTATCTAAAAATGGTTTCTTTCTCTTTATATAAATTTCTTTCAAGTGTTTCTTGATCTTGTCTCACAGTTTTTTTAATTTGTCTATCCAGCTTGTTTATTTCAGTTTTCAAGGTCATAGTTCGACCTGTTTTCCATTTGTTGTATTTTTTATCTCTCACTGTAATTGTATCTCTCACTGGAAATGTATCCTGAAGTCGTGTGCCTAGATTCTGATGTTAAATATTTCTTTGCATTCAAACAACTTCTCTTTCAAAACTTTCCACATTCCTTCTGCAGTTTTTTCCATATAAAATCTGCTGTTAATCTTCTGTGCATTGGTTTAGATTTCAATTTGGAAGAATTATCTAGCAACAAATTAAGCTATATTACTCCATGATCGTTGCACATTAAGAGTGGTAAAACTTGACATGAAGTAACAATAATTTCTTTAGGAACACAAACAATGTCTAGTATGTTCCTTTTCCTGGTAGGCCTTTTTACAATCCGAAGCCATTTTTGTTCCTGAACATATGTTGTAAATAATTTCTTTACTAATGTTGTTGGATCAATATTATTCCATTCTGTTTCTTGTAAATTTAAGTCTCCAGCCACTATTGTTTTTCCCTTCTGTGCCTTGTGCAAGAAATTTATGAATTCCTTTTGGTCATCAACATTTAGATTTGGAGTTCTGTCCAACAATTGTTGTATGTTCCATGGTTTTCTTTATTGTCACAGTTACACAATCTACAATACTAGTATTATCGGTGAACATGTAATAGTCACAGGTTTTATAATAATCTTTAATCCTTATAACACCTCCACCTGATTTTTTGTTAGAATGTTTGTTACAGTAAAAATATTTGTACTGTGACAGAACTGGTTTCCAGTCATTGTTCTTTAGCAATGTTTCACAAACATTAACAACATCAGTCTTGCGGGAACGTATTACAATTTCCAACAAGAAAAATGTTTTTATTAATTGCTGTTAGCAGTAATCAGCATCAGAGATGCATCAGATGTTGCTAACTGTGAACTGTTAAATTTTTGACCTTGCAAAAATCCCACCTTGTGTTTGACAAATATTGTAAAAAAGCTGCTGTAAAAATTCTCTTCCTTGATCTTGAGTGCACACCATTATGTCTAAACACATATGCCCAAAATTAGTCTCCGATGCTCTACACATTTCAATTTTTTTGAAACGGGAGATTTTTTCATGTAGGTATTTACCCAAAAAATCCTTTTATTCCCAGTGACCTGACTCTATTTTCTATATGTGACTTGTGAAAAATACGTCCTAACACCTGTACAAGCTGGGCTAAGAGGGATTTAAGTTCCTTACTAACAGGGAGTACTTGTGGGTGAGATCATTTATACCAACCTGAACAAAAACAGATCATATTTCCTACCATGAAGGTGTTCTAAGGCTTTTCTCCATCCTCTATTTTTGCTCCTGGCAAGCATTACACTATTTTGATAGTCATTATCTTTTTTGTAGATGCAAGTATCAGTTCCTCTAATAACTGAATCTCCAATTACAAGAATATCTTTTTTGACCAGATCTGAAGAATCTTCAACTTCTAATTCCATAATATCTGCTGTCAGTTGTTCAAAGGAATGATCTCCATCACCTTTAGTTTTATTAATCCCACACTTTTCATTGCTTATGCAAGCATACAATTCTCATCCTGTAGGCTGTATGCATCCACAGCTTGAGCCAGCCGTGGTGTCAACTTGTCATTCTCCTCTTTTCTTCTTACAGTAATATTCTTCAATCCTTGCATGTTCAATTTTGATTTCTTCCTTTTCACCTGCCCCTTGCTTCTTTTTTCAAAATTCATATTTGGAAAAATGATGCCTTTTTCTATAGACTTAAGGTTTTCATGTATGTGCCTGAGGTTTGTTTTTGTTAGAAATGACAGAAGACTGAAGAAACCTGATAGGAATGACAGAAACAGACTGACTCCAAGGGTCTATGTAAGTTTTCTTTTCTCAAAGAAGTGTAATTTAAGCACTATTTTGCAACAGAAGAAGTTATTTATTGCTTGTATTTAAAGTATGACAAAAAACCCAAACAAGAGGGTGTCGCTGTAAGAAAGTTTGAGACACTCCAAACTAAGTTTCTCAAAGGTAGTAATAGTAATCCTTAGGACTGCCATTCTAAGTAAAGGCAAACAAGATTTGGGATAAGACAGTAAGGCAAAGTAATCATAGATTCGAGGGACTCAGACTGTATTATGTGAAAGAGGAGCCCAACTATAAAAATTGACTTCTGTCTGCCAAAATCTAGAAGGTTGTTTGCAATCCCATAGAGACTTTAGAACAGTATAGACCATCAAGATATATAACATTTTTTTCATTTTCTGTCTGTAGTAGTCTTTTAGCTGTACTGGTATTCATTTCCCAAGAGTGCAGCAGTTGATGTAATAACCATTTCATTAGATATTTTTTGTTTGAATGAAAACTGCTTGTACTTTGTACTGTTCCCTTTCAGGGACTTCCTAAACAAACTTTTTTCTATCGAGAGAATCAGCTCATCCCGCTTTACTCTTGCTCTCTTCTCATAGATAAATTCCTTTAACTCTGAATTAATCGTCATCTATAAATTCTGCTGCAGTTAATTAAAAATATGCCTGACCCATATGGAAAATTAAATATTAAAATTATCTTCAGTGCTTGTATCTTACTACCAATATCCATACTAAAGAGCTTTCAGCTTTTTCATTTTTGTTATATCCTTAGCTTCCATAACACAGTTATTTTTAATTTATACACCTAAATGCTTCATTTTATCATGCCCCCATAAATATGGGTACTGCTAAAACAATTCATGTGTGGGTACATAGTAAACTAAGCATTTGTTTTATCTTTATTTATTTTATGTCTCCAAAATACTTTAAAGCTTCCCAAAATGTTCCACAGCACCAAAATAGCTTTTTAGATTTATCAAGAGTAAAATGATATCATCTGCAAATAAAGATAACTTTTCTTGATTACCATACCAGTGATATCCTCAAATTTGTGAGTTTCTTATTTTCTTTAGTAATGGTTCTAAATGTAAAGCAAGTAATAAAGGGGAAAGAGGCTATCCCTGTCTGTTTCCTATTCAAGCATAACATGTTGGAGTGAACCCCCGCATTAATGTGTGCCTCCACCCTTTCATATATCCTCTTTATTAACCTAATTATTCTATCGGAGAATGTAAATGCTTCCATTGCCCTACTCTTAAAATCTCAGCTGACTCCCTTGAATCCTTTCTTTGCATCAAATCCCATCAACAGTAGTGGTGTTTTCTTACACTTTGCTTCCCTCTTGATCATCATTGTTCCGTTAAATGTCAAATATTTGCTTCTCTTCTACAAAATTACACTGCTCCATATCTATCAGTTTTAGCACACATTGACTATTCTCTTAGCTAGTATAGACATAAACTTCTTGAAAATACTCTGTAATGGCTGAAGGTCATCCTCAAATGGAACCTCTTTTCCATAGATATAATGGTAAAACTTTTCATAACCATACACAATTTTAAACATTTTTCTTGCCGAGCACATCTTTTCTGTCAGTCAGTGTTCTTTATTAAATTCCATCAATGCTGCTCCGACACAATAAAGGCTGTCCAATTACCCAAAAATACGAACTGTCTGTACTACTCCAAATACGATAACCGAATGTTAAAAAATGGAATAAATATTTATTGTCTTACATAGATACAAAATAAAAAATGTAAAAACGAACAATATTAGAACAATATTAGAAAAGTAACTGATTTATTATTATGAATCAGTTACTTTTCTAATATTGTTCTAATATTGTTCGTTTTTACATTTTTTATTTTGTATCTATGTAAGACAATAAATATTTATTCCATTTTTTAACATTCTGTTGTCGTATTTGGAGTAGTACAGACAGTTTGTATTTTTGGGTAATTGGACAGCCTTTATTGTGTCGGAGCAGCGTTGATGGACTTTTGTTCTGGTGGTGGATATTGCATTCTTTATTAAATGACCGCTTAAGACACAGGCAGAGATACTTTAATAGAAAAGAAAACAACCCATATCAACTTTTTATTCCATTTACATACATTATACATATATGTTATCTTTCCTTGTAGCCATCATCAGTCCAACATTATATAAATTGCTGCATTCCTGCGTTCTTTTAAACCTCACTCCTCCTCCTGAACTTGATTCTGCATGTATTGTTCCCACAATATTTCTGTGTAATTTGCTCTTTCTGTCTTCCAAACATGCATCTTCCAGTTTTTTTTAATCTCTTTTATAATATTCATTATTCAAATACAGTTGGATTCGACTTTGATTTCCATTTTCTAGTAGTTTCCTTTTTGGCAGCCAACAGAATTAAACTTAATAAAGCCTTACTATTTCTAGGCAGTTCCGATCCTGTGCCCCAGCTGGAAAGAATCATTTCCTTCGTTACACTTATTTGCTGACCTAATTTTTATTTATTTATTTTACATTTGTTGACCAGGTTGGTCCAACTGAGCTAGTGGCTCATTTTCAGCGGAGACCGGAAAGCTCCACAGTGAGATAAAATTATAGAGCAGATACAGAAACATAAAATACATTCAAATTACATACTCATAAAAATTAAATAAAAACATAAAAAGTTTCAAAAACATTATATATATGGTTTACAGTGGTATTGAAGTGATGTCTAAGGGGGTGACGAAAACCAACACATTCTGGCTAGGCATATAAATGCTTTTGGGCAGATAGCCTAGTACCTACATATGAACCTATAAGAGGAAAGGATATGATCTACATAAAAGAGAGTATCATGTGTCAGGTCAGAGGAACACCGTTTTATGAAGAAGGCAGGTAAGCAAGCAGTCAGAATCCAGGGTAAGTGTCCTCGCAGTCTAGGTAGAGAAATATGGTTATGCTGATTAACTAATTTAGTGTAGGGGAGCGGATGAAGGACTTCAGGAGAGAATAAAGAAACTGGGTAGGAAGAAGAGGGTTGTAGCCCTTTTAGAGCTGAATCTTCCAAAAGCAGGCAAGGAGGATCTGATCTTACAAGATAAAGAGGAAGTGAGAGTTGTTCTAAGTCTTGGACTAAGAAGGGTTATGTCATCTGGTTAGAAAGTATACCAGAAAAGACAGAATTCTGAATGTAGTCCTAAATGAGGTGGAAGGGGGTGAGGTTAAGGATGTCCAAGTAAAGATGCACTTGCCAACAGTGATCATATCACTGTGTGGTTCAGAGTCAGGGAAGGGTAAGAACACAGCTACAAAGGAAATGGGGTGAGATTTTAAAAAGTGAATTATGAGGATTATGAACTTATGGAGTGGGTTGAAGATAACTTCGGAGGCCA
Organism: Protopterus annectens; assembly: GCF_019279795.1. Classification (NCBI taxonomy): domain Eukaryota; kingdom Metazoa; phylum Chordata; order Ceratodontiformes; family Protopteridae; genus Protopterus; species Protopterus annectens. The sequence continues at coordinate 879,259,193 of NC_056743.1, read as the reverse complement.
GTGATAAACTAAGGGAGTAAACAAGCTGTGCGAATGGGTTGGAACCGTAGTCATCATAGCTGTGTACAAAGATTTTGGAAGAATAAAAAAGAGAAGGCCAGTGTGGCTAGACAGGAAGGTGAGACTGACAATCACATTAAAGACAGGGCATAAAAGCAGTGGAACTGAGAAGGTGAAGACTTGGAGGATGAGGAGGCACAGTACAAGGAAGCAAGCAGAAGTGCAGCAGTATGAGGTTGAGGTGAGTGCACCAAAACCACTAGCTATAAGGTATTGGTTGGGGTTTACAAAGACTTTGGATCAGTTTTGTAGTACTGGAGGCAAGCCTGAAAGCTACTGAACTACTAAAAACACTGTTCTGCCACCCCGTCTGTCTGGCACATTTCAAAAGCAGAAAGTGACTTTTTTTTCGGTGGGTCTGGACCCCTCTCAGTGTGGGGTCTCTACCCTACACCCTAGTGCAGAACAGTGCTAGCTTTGTGGTTGCACAAGCTAGGAGAAAAGGAAATTAATTTATTCAGTTTTCTTTCAATTGAATTGATCTTGGTGGTAATTTATTTAGCCATCCAGGGTATGGAATAAAATCTGCACATTAAGGGTCCAAGGTGAGTCCGGACTCCTGCAAAAACATTACTAGTCACCTAGTCACATTACAGCTACTTGTGTTGTACTAGTCTGCTTGGTAGTGGAAGAATCATGTGTAGTGGATCAGGTGTTTGTACTTCAAAGTTGATCCAGAGTTTCTCCGGGTATTTCAGAGAAAGGAAGAAGGGAGGGATAGACCTGGCAAGGCTGAACAAAAATGGGAAGGGAGAGCATTGAAGACTGGGGAAATCAGAGATACTGAATGAATACTTCTCTGTTGTCTTTACTGAGGAAAGCAAGGCATGGCAGAGTAGGGAAGAGCAATGGACAGACCGTAGGATAGAGATGGAGGAGGTTGAGAGGAAAATGGTTTTCCTAAGGGAGTATGAAGTACTGGGACCAGATATGCTGCCTAGCAGATCCCCATGCAGAGGTTTGTAATAGATCTGTGACCAATGGGGAAGTGTCTGATGCCTAGAAAGGATAGCAGCTCTGGTCCCCTTTACAAATATGGAGCAAGCAAAACTGAGAGAATTGTAGGCCTGTTGGCCGACAAAAGTAGCAGAAAAAGTCAAGGAAAGAAGCCATAAAAAGATTGTTTGGTTGATTGCTTTCCTTGATGACATCAGTCTCCAGGACAAAAACCAACATGGGACTGTCCATCCCCAAAAGAAACTGTCAGACAAGTCTTTTGTAGTTTTTTGACAGGATTACATTAGAACTTTACAGTAAAGTGCTGTTAGACATGGTCTTCTGGATTTTGCAAGGTCTTTTAATAAGTCCTGTGCGGAGTGCTGCTAAGAAGACTGAAAGAACTGGGGATAATACCAAGACTAAGAAAGTTATGCATGATTGAATAGTAGGACAACAAGGGATTTCATGAGAGGGACAGTGTCAGGAATGTGGAAGGTGTAAGGGATGGGCCTCAGTCCAGTACTCATTGTATTCATGTTGGATATATTCTATGGGAATAGAAAATATGACTGTCCTCTGCTGATGGCAGAAAGCTAAGAATAGCTGTGAAAGATGGAGGGAAGGATTCAGAGAAGCCAATCATGTGGGCTGTAAAATGGAATTTCCAGACAAATGCAGACTTATTGCACTGGCCACAGCAACCCTTTTGGGGAGAATGACATCCCCACAAATTATCACATTGATAATAAGGCACGAAGCACGCAATCAGTTGTGAGGGACTTGGGAACCCAGGTTGATAGCAAACTGACTTTTGACCACCATATTGCCTCTGTTGTAAGGAAAGCTTTCTACATGGCCCACCTCATTAGTAAGGGTATCTCATCCAGGGGACAAGGTGATCATAACATCCCTGTATTCTTCCTTATAAGACTGATTACTGAATACAGTGCTCCTTTCGGCATGTACCTCACAAAGCACATGCAGCAGCTGGAGAGATCACAGAGATTCCTCACCTGGAGAATCCAGGGCCTCAAATATCTACCCTACACAGATAGGCTAAAAGCCCTGCTCCTCTACTCAGTCTCCTACAGACTCTTCAAAGGTGGCCTCTGTCTGGCGTACAAAGTAGTCTCAGACCCCACCCTGATGGGACTGCTGAATAACTGTAAGTCAAGCTCCATTCGAGTAACCCACACGCGAGACCTCAACCTGGTCTGTGACATCAATAGGACTTATTGGAGGGCAGATTTCTGTCCCAGAGACTCCCCTTTTGTGGAGTAGGCTCCCTCTCCACTTAAAGCAGAGTACCTCATTAAACCTTTTTAAGCGCAACCTGGATAACTGGATGAGGAACAGAAAATCCACCCCTGGGATTCCACCTTTGTCCCTGCTGGACAGTGGCATAGGGTACTGACTTGTTGGAACATGGACTAAATTCTTAGCTCAGTTTGTAAGGGCCTCAGGGCCAATACCCTAGTAACTTTCTATGATCCTATGAACCATGATGTGAGGTATCAGCTGGAGGAAGCTGAATAGGACCCTGTGTGTGTTGGTTACATGTGGCTTGGTCACCAGAAGCAGCATCACATTGACTTAGCAGTAGCCGGCAAAATGCTGGTCTGTATCCTCGGGGAGGTTAAGTCTAGAAGGAAAGGTGTAAAATACTCCCACTATATATGGCTGTAGTCAAACTACACCTTCAGTACTGTGTGCAGATCTAAAAGCCATAAAAGAAGAGAAACATCAGGTTTCTGAAAGGAGTGTAGAAGTGTGCAGCATAAAAGTGTGTGTGTGTGTGTGTGTGTGTGTGTGTGTGTGTGTGTGTGTGTGTGTGTGTGTGTGTGTGTGTGTGTGTCTGTCTGTCTGTCTGTCTGTCTGTCTATGTGTGTGTCCAGAGACAGCAAGTTCTAATGCTCTTCTAACCACGGACCGGACGTGATGGGGAGATATTTGATACCCTAACACAAGATCATGTTAGACAGATATGAAGGAGTTGTCCTGAACATGAAAACATGGAATGAAGAGCATAGTCATAAAATGGCAAGCACCAAGTAGTCATTGGGTCTGTGAAAATACTTCTTCGCAGAGTGGCTTGTGAAACCGTAGAATGGTTCTTGGGAAGGAAATCCAGAGAAGCATTCATTAGGACATAGAACAGGTGGAAAAGGGGAGGATAGGAATAGAAAAAAAGTAAGTTATGCATGCATTTAAAGACAAGACTTGGTGTGTTATTGTCTCCTTCAGTAATCAAACAAATGTGTTGTTTCATAAACCATGTGACCCTGACCTGGATGGAGAGAAGGATACACAGGAACAATTTGTTTAGGTTGAGCATTTGAGATAGAGGAAGTGTCAAACTTCTGTGCTTTATATTTTCACTGTTTGAAATTTGACATGCACTGTCTCATGTAAACAGGATATTATATGTGTAATTTGACCAGAAACTTGTGAAGTTAAGTGTTGTTTTCCTTTTATGTATCATGTATGCTTTCATTGTTAAGTAATACTTTTGTGTCCTGAATTGCAGGTTCCTCCATTCAGGCTGCTCAAACAACCAGCAGCACATCTCCAAGATCTAGTCCTGTAGTTTCTGTTGCTACCACAGCGAGTGGCAATTTTTCCAGCAACTTGCCATCTGGTGACAGTTTCCCATTTCTGAGCCAAGACCATCTGCTTTCTTTAGGAAACTCCTTGCCAACCAGTACTGGACTTCTGAACCCAAATCTTTCTGCTTCATTGCCCTTGCTGCTTGCCATGAACCAGCAGCAGATGTTGAATCACAGTCTTCTAAGTTTGCTGTCTGCCACATTACCAGGACAGAATGATGGAGCAATAAACCCACCGGGATTTCCAACCCCTTCGGTGAACTCAGCCATGCAGCCAAACTTTAGTGACATGGATGGACAAACCATGCAGAACCTATTGATGGCCTCGTTGCTTCAGAGTCCATCTGTGAACCCTATGCTTGCTCTTAGTGGACTAGGTCTGGCCAACCTAGACTTGCTGCAGCAACAGCCAAGCAGTTTGTTGTCTTCCCTGTTTCCCATTCCAGGTCTTCAGGATCCACTTTCTGTCTGTCAGTCTACCGGCGGAGAAAAGACGGATGCTGTTGCACCTCAAACACCATGCAGTGCCATTCCTGGACTTTCTGGTGCTGATGTTAATTTGCAGTCTCTCCTATTTCCCATGCTTTCCATCCCTCCAGCTTTAATGGGTCTGAATCCAACCCTTTTGGCCAATGTTCTTGGCTCATTGGACGCTGGTGCCAGCCAGCCACAGGTGAGATTTTATTATTTTGTCACCCACTGTTTGTCATTTTCCATTCCAGATGCAGCTGTTATTGCTTACATGTTTCAGTGTGAGTTGCTGATAGCATAGCTTGGTAACATGTTGTGATTTAATTGCCCTTTAAAGTTACGGTGGGCCATCATTCAGCAGAGTCTGTTTTTGTTAGTTTTCTTGTATCTTTATGAATTGTATATTTTAACACATTCCAGCAGAGCCCTTTCTTCGTAGATTGGGCCATTTTGCCAGCACTCACAAGAACAGTGGTAGGCTTTACAAATCATGTATGGTATAGATTTAGACATTATTTACATATTGAGACATTATGTGTATTTTATACATATACTCGTGTGGGTGTGTGTGTGTCTCTTTTTATATATATATATATATATATATATATATATATATATATATATATATATATTGATATGTGTGTGTGTGTGTGTATATATATATATATATATATATATGTGTGTGTGTGTGTGTGTGTATATATATATATATATATATATATACACACACACACACACACACATATATATATATATATATATATATATATATATATACATATACACATATATATGTATACACACACACACACACACTGTCTCTCTCTCTCACGTAAATTTCCTATGCACCAGTCCAGTGTTGTTAGCAGAGACAAATCTTGATGAGTTTGGACTGTTCACAACCTAAAGTTGATCCAACATGTTTGTCAGTAAAACTGCATTCAGCACATTCATTTATAGTGAAGTCTTGTAAGGATAGCATTACTATGTTGTATCAGAAAACAGCATAAACACTATCTCACAAGATAATATTTGGTACACAACATGGATAGAAGACATTAAAATGATGGCACATAGCATTTAAATGTGACCATATTGATTTTAGTTGTAACATGGGGGTAGTTGGCATGTGGCTTACGACACAAGTCAGTAACCAGCAAGGCAGAGGGACACTCACAACAAGTAGGACACACAAGAATTTTGCTGTGCAGTTACATAATGGGTAAAAGAAGTGAAGGCACCTAGCTGGTTGTACATGATTGCGTGATGTCACATGGGCCACCAGCTGCTGCATTCTTGTTGCCATACTCTGTTTTCCTGTACAGGAGATCTGCATTAAGTTACAGGGTGAGCTAATGTGGTAGTGTACCACTGAGGCTTAAGCTGTGAACTATATCCCATAGAGCTTTGCTTTTTAATCTACTCATTTTCTTTTATATTCTGTGTAACTCTGAGCAAGTCGCTTAACATGACCTAAACTCCAAATCATTTCTGAAGAGACATTGGTATGTGGCTTGCATAATTAAAGTGAACTAAAAATAACAATCATACATAATCAAGACTAGAGCTGTGAGATGTGGAGTTGCCATCTGTCTTTTACATGATTAAAAAAATACATGGTAATTCTTCTCTACATTGTTTTGCATGTTGCATAGAATAGTGGGATGCTATGTTTATTGCTTTAGATTTTTTTTCTGAAGTATTGCTCACAGTGAGTTTTGCTTCTCAGAAAACACTATGTCTGTAATAAACAAGTGTTATATCAGCAACTATTTGTGTACTGCATCTGTAGTTTAGCAAAGAATTAAAGTTATTCAAGAAACTATAATGCTCAGTGCTACTGCAGGGTTTTGCTTAAGACAGAATTTTTGCATCACTGCATATCTTTTTGATGTGAGTGGAGCTATTTTCTTATTTACTACTGAAATGAATCTACAACAACTTCTGAATATCAACTAATTAAATATTTACCTTTCTACCTGGTATTTTGTTGTGCAGTGCTGTGGTACTTGATTTAATCTATTTTTTACCATTTCAGGACTATTTTTATTTTTTTTTATAATGTGAAACTGTTCTCTTTTTAAGGCTAGGTGGTTTCTTTTAAATGCATTTCTGTTGACTGAAATAATTTCCCTAAACTTGTCTTCTGGACTACATTTACTTATTTCCAGCTAGTTTGTGGTATATGTTGTCTTGGGGCAGTGTCATATCACTGAATCTTAATTTCATTCAATTGAAACTCAAATGGTCAAACCCATTTCATTAAAAACTCATTTCATAAAAAAGCTTCTACACAAGAAATATATCCTAAAAACATAATGTTCTGTAGTCCTATCTTGCCTTCTATCTTACATATGGGATCGGAGCCGATCCTGGGCTCCAACTCAGCCTATTTACAAGCTGGAAGTCTTCTAGTTCGCTCGTGGCACAATCCCCAGAGCTCATTTGCCGTGGCGACGAGTTTGGTTGTGCTTCTCTTTGGCTCTGGCTAAGTTTTTCAATTTATTCAAAGTTTATGGAAAATTTTTGGACTTTTGTACTTAAAACTGTTATTATATCGTTGTTTAGTCATAGTTAGTGTAGTTTGCAAGTTAGAATAGTTAGCGTTTATAAGTGCGCCTTTTGTGTGCAATTTCTTTAGTGCAATTGGCCTTTTGGCTTCATAGTATTTGGTATCCTGTGTGCTGGTTTTTCATGTTAATAATTAGAGTTTAGTAATTGTAGGCACCTTTTGTGCTCCGTTAGTCCGTGTGTTGCTTAATAGTCATAAGTCAAAGATTTTTTTGCAGATTTCCGCTTGCTGAACTTGTTAGTGTTGTTAACAGAACGAGGTTCTGTTTTCCATAGTCATAAGTCTAGTTTTTTGCAGTTTTCCGCTCGCTAAATTGGTTAGTGTTGTTAACAGAACGAGGTTCTGTTTTCCTTGTTGAGTAAATTTGAAATTTGCACTTTATTCCTGTTTGAGTGTGTGACGACTCTTCTTACTGTACCTTTCCCTAGGGCTGTTTTAGTTAGAAGACCTAGTTTTCCATTTCCTTTTCCTGCCCGGGCTAGGACCGTTTAAGTTAGAGGACCTAGTCCTCATGGTGTCTTTCTCTTTCCTGCAGTGCTAGGCCCATTTAAATTAGAGGACCTAGTCCTCTCCTTTTTTTTTCTGTGTGTGAGCTCTTCTCTGTGAGAATGTCTAAAGAAAGCAAGGACCATAAGCCATCTGGCTTTAAGAAATGCATAAAATGCTCACAGAAGATGTCCGTAACAGATGGCCACAGTAACTGCGTTTACTGTTTGGGGGCCATCCACTTGCAGGAAACTTGCTTATTTTGTCACTCTTTCAGTGCTAGGGTGTTGCAAGAAAGAAAAAATAAGATCATCCTAAAAGGTCTTCTAAAACCTTCCTTTGAGGAAGATCTGGCTAGCTCTTCCTCCTCTTCTAGATCTCAGGGATCTAAAAAGGAAAAGTCTAAGTCCTCTAAGAGGCCCTCCCTGGCACTGGTTGGTGTGTCGGAGCCACCTCTTGAAATTACTAAATCTGATAAGTCCACAGTCTCATCGGCTCCACAGAGTTCGGTGCCGATTGAGAGTAGTACTGTGATTACAGGGTCAGCCCCAAGTAGCTCGGAGCTGACCTCTGAGAGTATTTTACTGAGCCGGTCTGTGGATCCTGTACCAGTCTCCCCTACATTGAAGTCACTGATACTGCAGAGATCCCATTCTCCTACTCTGTCCTCCAGGTCTTCTAGGAGTTTATCGGAAGAAGATGTGGAGAGGTTAGTGCTGAGACTCTTGAAGCCATCTACCTTACTGAAATTGTTGTTGGCTCCAACCCAGTTGGTTCCAGAGCCACTTGAGTCCATTAGGCCCCCTTTGGTCATTCCTTTTCCAAGCCATACTGGCCTTTCAAAGCTGGAGTGTTTGGTACCACTGGTGGAACCCTCGGCTCCAGCTCCCCCTGTGGCTGTTTTGGTGCAGAGTTCTGCTCCAACACTCTCGGTGCCGTCTGTGGTGTCTAGGAGCCGAAGCACTCTGGTCGGTCCCGACAGGGATGCCTGGAATTGAACCTCTTCGGTTCTGAGTCTTCCACTCGGTGCGTTGGCGAGGGTGAGTTTGAATCCTGCATCTATCTTGGAGCCGATGGCTCTGGAGGCAATGACAGCCTCGGTCTCCTCGGAGCCGGGGAGGTCTTTGGAGCCGAAGAGGTCGGCATTCGAGATGATGAGTGTGCTGTCCCGATCTTCAGCTCCTACCAAGGGTACCGGCACTCTTCCCCCTAAGGCACCTACTTCTGTCTCAGCTCCTACTCTCTCTCTGTGGACAGCAGAGATCCTCCGCCTCAGGAACCACTGACCGGTGGCCCCCACTCTTCCGAGACCTCCCCGGAATATCCTTCTGAGGAGCCTCCATGGAAGAGAACGTGTAAGAGGAAGCAAGTAGACTCCCAGGATGAGTCTCTGACCTCTGACACTGACCTCGAGGAGTCAGAAGGGTCCCCCAAGTCGTCCTCTAATGTCTCCTTCGTAGACATCCTGGAAATCCTTAAACAGAGGTGCAGCTGGCCCACAGTCACCCTTTCTGATGAGGAGTCAGTGTACCTGAAGGCTTTCGGGTCTCAACCTTCAGCCTCTTGGGTGTCTCCACCCTTCGATGAACTGATAGAGCTAGTTGGTCAAAAGGTGTGGGATACTCCTGATGCCGTGGAGCCAGTCCCCTGGAGCCCGAATAAGTTTCTTTCTGCACCACCAGAAAAGGATTTTTTGTCTAAAGGTGTTCCTGTAGATGCCATGGTGGTGGTGGCGGCCACTAAGAAGGCGCTAGCAGAGACTTCTTCTTTTGTTCATCTGCCGAATAAGGAGTCTCAAATCATGGACAGATATGGGAAGCGTATCTTCTCTTCAGCGGCATTTACCCTTAGATCGCTGGACTACCTTACACACTTCACGAGGCTTCAGAGAGATCTCCTTAAGGTGTTAGGAGATTCTCTACAAGGTACATGTACTGAGGGAGTCCCTGACAAGGTGTCTGCCCAGTTGTCCACCTTGAACTCTATAGTCAACTAGTCCATGCGGCTTGTTTCATATGCAGCCGATTGAGCGAGTAGAGCAGCGGGTTCAGGAATTTCCCTAAGGCGTCATTCCTGGATGCATTTGTGTAACTTTGCGGAACCGTTCACGTCTATCTTTACCAATGTCCCCTTCGATGGTTCCTCATTGTTTGGACCCAAGGTAAAGGACACTCTCACCTGGTGCGAGCAAGAAGGAAAAACACTCTCTGCCGTGGGAGCACATTTTATTGTTCCCTCTATATCATATCCTAATGGTCAGAGGGGTGGTAAAATGTGGTTCAAGAAGTCCCAGAGGTTTTTCCAGGATGCACAGGGTGACTCCTCCTTCAGAGGCAGAGGAAGAGGAGGAAATGGTAGACATCGCTGTAGAGGCAGGGGTGGTCCGCAAAACCAGGGAGGCCGTGATTCCTTTCTGGGCTGGCCTTACCAGCACTCCTGATGTGGGGCCCGACTACGCTTCTCTGGGGCTGGTCTGGGGTCTCATTTCTTTGTATCTAGAAGCCTGGCTGGGTATCACTCAAGTCAAGTGGGTACAAAGAATTATTATCAGAGGTTATGTCATACCCTTTTCTCTTTCACCTTTTGTTCTCAAGAGGATCCCGGATGTTCCACCCAATCACAGAGATCAGGCAACTGTGGAGGTCAACAAGTTGCTGTCAAAAAGAGTCATCCACACCGTCTCAGCAGACCAAATAGGATCCGGAACTTACTCCAGATTGTTTTTAGTGCCAAAACGTACAGTGGACTGGAGGCCCATTTTGGACCTCAGCAGATTGAACGAATCAGTGAAGAAGGACAAGTTCCAGATGGTGACACTGCAGTCTATGCTCCTGTTATTAGGGAAAGACAATTGTATGTGCTCAATAGATCTCCAAGATGCTTACTACCACATAAAAATGGACAGGGCATCGAGGAGTCATCTACGCTTCCGGCTGGGAGCCAGTCATTACCAGTTTTGTGCTCTGCCCTTTGGTCTCACCACAGCCCCCAGGGTGTTCACCAAGTTTATGGCGGTAGTGACAGCTCACCTGAGATGTCAAGGATTCCAGGTGTTTCATTATCTGGACAACTGGCTCTTGACTGCCCAAACCAGAGATCTACTTCTTCAGCCCATGGACGCTACCATTCAGCTGTGTGCCCAGCTGGGAATTTCTATAAATTGGGAAAAATCTGCCTTATTGCCCTCTCAATCTGTGATTTTTATAGGCGCAGAGATAGACACAGTAGACATGTTGTCTCGTCTTCCTGTAGAAAGGGCACAGAGTCTGGTTCTTCAAATTCACCGCATTCTCCCCTTACGAAAGGCCAAAACCAAGACTATTCTACAGCTTTTAGGGACCATGGCCTCCACCATATTGCTAGTGCCCCTAGCCAGACTACACATGAGGATTCTTCAGTGGCTCCTATCGTCCCAGTGGTCCTTTCAGCACCTACCATTATCTCATCACATTCTGCTGACAGACTCTTGCAAGAAGGACCTCATTTAGTGGACTCTACCCAGTCAGTTAACCACGGGCACTCCATTTGATCCTCACCAACCCATTGCCATTGTGACCACGGATGCCTCACAGATGGGGGGGGGGGGGCATTATCTAGGCAGGACTGTCCAAGGCACATGGCAAGATCACGAGGCTCACCTTCATATCAACATTCTAGAGATGAGGGCAGTGCTCTTGGCATTGCAAGCACTTCACGACCTTCTGCCTCTGGGGACTATTGCAATACAATCAGACAACATGTCGGTAGTATGGTATATCAACAAACAAGGTGGAACCAGATCTTACCTAATCTATCGAGAGGCCATTCGAGTTTGGAAATGGGTGATATCTTCCCAGCGTTTTCTGGTGGCAACTCACATTCCAGGGACAACCAACGGTATAGCCAACAAGGTCAGCCAGGCAATCCTGATGCCTCATGAGTGGTCTCTGAAACAAGAAACAGCGGAAGAGATTTTTCACAGATGGGGACAGCCTTGTTGCAATCTCTTTGCCAGTCTAATCAATGCCAAATGCAGCAGCTACTTCTCCCTCATCCCCCCTCCGGGGGAGTCACAGAGAGACGCACTTGTTCACGATTGGCCCCTGGGTCTCCTTTATGCTTTTCCTCCCTTCTCTCTCATTCCCAAGGTTATTCAGAAAGTGAAATGGCTGGGAAGAAAAATGATCCTCATTGCTCCTTACTGGCCTCGTCAAGTTTGGTTCCCCTTTCTTGGGCCTCTTTTCCTAGACGATCCTTGGATTCTGGACCCAGTTCCAGACCTGTGTACTTGTGTATCAGGTTCGCTTCACCCGTACTTACACACCCTCAGTTTGACAGTGTGGCTGCTCCAGTTCCATCCCTAGTCAGGCTTCACGACTTCTCACCCTCCATGACCTACCTGGCCGCGAGCCAACTAGAACACTTCCAGCTTGCCCGATCCCATATGTAAGAATAAAGGGCGAGATGGACTACAAACATGGAACATTATGGTGAGTGCATAACATTTTTTTGCCTCCCGCAACCCCCTTACTTATACATGGTAACTCCATGGTCGCACAACTGCAGACAAAAGAAAAAAAGGAAAGACCACACACAGTGAATTAGTGCTAGAGAGCAAACACAGACATCTACAGATCTGATAGTACAACATGATGCTGCCCATCGCAGTCCACAAGTACTCTGCTCCACTCGCTTCCTTAATAACTGCTATTATAAGAATTGACACCATTGCATACCTTGTATATGCTTCTACACTTTTCAATGAAGTGCTCTCCGACTATTTGAGTTTCAGTGAAATGAACATTCATTGAAACGGGAGGGAGCCAATATCTTGCACAAAGAAAGGCTGCAGCAGCAGACATTTTGGTTTGGTTGTAACTTTTTGTAAAAGGCTATCATATGAGAAAAGTCATACAAAGGCAAAATAACAGAATTGCCTTTTGTGTAATGAACAAATCCCACATGCTTTATGCTGGGAACAGTGGCTCTCCCATCTTCAGTAATCAACTACATGGTCACATCATCTTAAGGAATAAAGAGAGAAATCTTTCAGAGTTTTGACATCAGCATTCTTGTCTTGGCTGACAGTGTAATTTAGCCACATGATGTTTGACTGAGCATATAATTTTCATGCCAATCATGTTAAAATAATAAGTAAAAAAATGTGTGTGTGAAGTTGAATTTTTTGTTTGGCCATAAACATACTTTTTTGATGGCATTCAGTCAGTACTTTTTTCCATGCAGAATATATTTACAGAGAGCACTAATTTCTGTTTGTTGTTTGAATTAGTAAGTGGTGGTAATTTGTTCAGTGTGAATTCACTGAGTGTTTGTGATTCCACATGTTCATCGTGTTTCACTGTTGCAGTCATTACACTTGGGTTATCCTGCTGGCAGGCTACCCGCAGTTGGCCAGAGTTCCAAAGTCTAGGTCTGGCGTCGGTTGTTGTCGCCTCTTCCCTGACGTCAGTGCGCCAGGGGTACAAAAGATGCATCCGACGCCATTTTCTTCAGTCTTTCTTGCCGCGCGGTGCCCGAAGCAAAAGCAGTTCGTAAGTGCCGGTCGGCCGACTCCTGAGATTTTCAAAATCGAGTTTCAGAACTGAAGTCTTCAATAAAGCTAAGTACCCCGTTGGGGAAACTTTTTTTTGCTCCAGACCGATGTCAGTAAAAGTTAACAGTTGTATTTCTTGTGGGAAGCAAATACCTCATAAGGACTTTCACTATTCCTTGCTTAGGCCCTGACCACGACGTTACTAGTTGTCGATTTTGTGCTAGATTCAACAAACGCACTATTAAGCGTCGGTTTGATTTTGCTTTACATTACTTTGGCCGAAGGTTTAACTACATAATGCCGTCAGAACAACCGATGACCGGAATTCATAAAAAATGCAAAGACAAAGAAAAGGACAGGCATCCGAGGTCCAAAACCGGCGACGAAGCCTCTTCTAGGCCAGTCGCTGGTTCTCAGTGATGCGCTTTTGCAGCCCCTGACACCCACTACCTCAGAGCCATAGGCCGTATCCGACTCCCATGTGGAGACACTTAGGCCTGTGGAAACTCAAGGTATTGGGCCTGTGGAAACTATTCCCTCAGATGGGTCCGGAGCCGCTGAGCAGGCATTGGCTTCTGAGGGTGTTTTCAGACCTTCACAGTGTACTATTAAGTCCACTGCAGCAGCCAAGGCAAAGTCAAAAACACCATTAAAGACAAGGAAACAAGTACAGCATTCTCCAGAACAGTCATCCATGCCAAAGAAACAGATGCTTAAAATGGCCGAAGACCTAATTACTTTGATCAGGGGTTCCCATCCCCCTCCTGATAAAAGGCCTAGGCAAGACACTGACTATGATTCCTCTGACCAGGTTTCTATTTCCTCTGATTCCTCTTCAGATCAGGGATATTCTCTCCCTCCCTATGAGGACTCTGATGCAGAAGAATCTATACCTTCAGCTTCTCCGCCTGAGGATTATTCTTTTGGGGGAAACCCTGCACACCATGAGGGAGCATTTCCATTGGGAGAGCCAGGATTACTCAGAATCCAAGAAAAGGCTCAGAGACTTTCTTTTATTGCCTCAGCACAGGCCCCTGGCTATCCCCCCTGTGCTTGATATTGTTGATGATGTTTTCTCTGAATCCAGTCTGTCTCCTGATTCTTTACCCCCTGCACCAGTCAAGCCAAACAGGTACTACAGGGTCCCTGACTCTCATAAATTTATTTACAAAAACCCTGCTGCGGACCCAGAAACAATTTCTCAGGGTCCCAAAGGGGTTAAGGCTTCCACTGCTAAAAACCCTGTCCCCTCTGATAGGGATTCCAGAGCTCTGGATAGATGGGGGAAAAAGTTTACACTTCTGCTACTTTAGCTGTAAGGGCTTTAAACTGCCAGTTTCACATGCTTAAATATCAACAGTACCTCATGTCTTTGTTAAAACAGAAAATGCTTACAAACTCAGAAAGTCCTGACAGTAAGGAAATGCAGGATTTATTCCATGCAGCTGAACAAGTGGGAAAGCATACTCTGCAATGTGGTTTTGATTCATTAGAGGCTTCTTGTAGAACCGCAGTTACAGGCTTTGTCATTCGAAGGTATGCTTGGTTGAAAGAACAAAGTTTACATGAACATGTTAAAGTAAAATTATTGGATGCTCCACTACAGCATGATACTTTGTTTGGTGTTAAGGCAGAAGAGGTGTTAAAGAAAATGGAGGATAAAGCAAAATCAATGCAGACAGTAAAGGATTTCTTACAGGTTCAACCACCTAGGTTTAGCAGAAGCTGGCCTTCAAAAAATTGGTCCTTTTTGGTGTCAGACAGGCCACAAAGAGGCAGATACAGACGTCCAAGAGGCAGATCTCAGCCCCAAGGCTCCTACAAACCTAAACAATGGGGTGCTTCAGCTCCCAAAGGAGGAGAAGACAAATCACAACCTTATAGGAAACAGTCCCAATGACTTCCCTCTACAAATGCCAAGCACCCCTAGGGGGAAAGCTAGCACTTTTCTCACAAAATTGGCACATAATCACCCAGGACAAATGGGTACTGAATATTGTTTCTCAGGGTTCCAGGTTCCACTTTCACACCCTTCCAAAATCAAAAGGTATGCCGGACCTGCCACAAAATCAATGGGCAGAGGCACAAAAACAAATTGCTGCTCTCATGGATATGGGAGCTATTCAAAGAGTACCACAGCAAGAACAGGGACAAGGATTTTACTCAAGACTTTTCCTAGTACCCAGAAAGGACAAAGCCTGGAGACCAATACTGGACCTTTCAATCCTAAATACTTTCCTGGATGTTCCAAAATTCAAAATGTTAACACTGCAGCAACTTCTACCCATGCTGGGCAAGAAGGCTTGGCTAGTTACTTTGGACCTCATGTCCCAGTCAGACAATCTTGCAGAAGATGCCTCAGATTCATAGTTGGCTCAATGCATTACCAATTATCTGCACTGCCCTTTGGCTTATCTACTGCGCCCAGGATCTTCACAAAATGCCTGGCACCAGTAATTGCATTTTGCAGACAGAGGAATTCAAATATATCCCTACTTGGATGACTGCCTTATTCAAGCAGAGAGCAAGGACATTCTTCTAAAACATCTGGTGTTTGTAAAAAGATTACTAATTTGCCTATGGTACACAGTAAACGAAAAGAAATCAAAACTAGTACCCTCTCAAGAGATAATATTCCTGGGTGCAAGCTTAAATACAACTGCCCAGATGGTTTATCTCACGCCAGACAAGCAAAGGCAACTGACTCATTACTTTCAAATGTTGGCAACAAAGACCCAGCTCCCTGCAAGAAAAATTCTGCAGGCCCTGGGCTTCATGGCGTCCTGCATTCTACTAATTCTATATGCAAGACTGCATATGAGGAAACTACAATGGTATCTAAAAAGTGTTTGGACTCAACATTGCCACAGCCTGGAAACAATAATAACTTTAATTCCCGGCCTACAACAGGAGTTTCGATGGTGGTCCCGGGCCTGTCACCACAACAAGGGATAGCCTTTCACCTTACCCACAGCCAGGCAGACAATAACAACGGATGCATCGGATTATGCCTGGGTGGCACATATGGCAGGAAAATGTATTCAGGGCACGTGGCCCAGGGAACAAATGCATCTTCACATCAATCAAAAGGAGATGCTAGCTGTACAGAATGCCCTGACAGCTTTCAAGGACCTACTACATCCAGGACAACTATTAATAAAGACGGACAATACCACAGTTATGTGGTACATAAACAAGCAAGGGGGCACACATTCCTACCCCCTCTGCAGGCAAGCCGTGATTTTGTGGAACACAGCACTGACCTATCAAGTACATCTGCAGGCACAATTCCTGCCAGGAATGAAAAATACACTGGCAGACGAACTAAGCAGAAATCTCATGGATCCTCACGAATGGAAACTAAATTCACAGGTCTTCAGCATGATAACAAGGAAATGGGGACGCCCAGACATAGATCTTTTTGCCTCCCCTCACAACTGCCAACTACAGGAATTCTGCACAAGAACTTATCACTCACAAGCATGGAAAGCGGATGCTCTATCATTCAGCTGGAAAACCCTGACAGTTTATGCCTTCCCTCCACTGCCTCTTCTTCCCAAGATGCTCCTAAAAGTCAGACAAGAGAGGCCAGAAATGATCTTGATTGCCCCAGACTGGCCACGCCAGTGCTGGTACCCAAGCCTAAAGAGCTTGTCTCAAGACCCAGCCTGGCCTTTACCTCAAATTCCTCATCTTCTGACTCAACAAAACAATCAGATTCTGCACAGTCAACTCAGAACCTTAAATCTGGCTGCATGGCAGATGATATAGCCACTCAAACCACACCTCTCTCTAAAGCTGTTATGGATGTCATTTTAGAAGCCAGGAGGCCCAGCATTTGGAAATCTTATGCAGAAAAATGGAAGAGATTCTGTGCTTGGAACCAGGCACAAGGGCTCGAACCACTTGTTCCAAATATACCTCAGATTTTACAATACCTAACTGAGATGGTGGACAAAGGCCTGTGCTTCTAATCTATTAAGATCCATGCCTCTGCCATTTCAAATCATTACAATACGGAACCTCCTATTTTTTCACATCCACTACTAAGACCGTACCTCAGAGGGGCAAAAAACATAAGACCCCCCCCAAAGAGAGCACCAATACCTACTTGGGATCTCAATTTTGTTTTAGAAAAGCACACACTGCCTCCTTTTGAACCAGCCAGCACAGCTAATATAAAATTCTTATCATGGAAAACTGCTCTGCTCCTATCAATAACTTCAGCAAAAAGAGTCTCAGAGTTACAGGCATTAATGGCAGTGGAACCTTTCATCATTTTTCACCAGAACAGGGTCTCTCTAAGGACAAACCCAACATTCACTCTAAAGGTGGTTTCCAATGTGGCTCTTAACCAAACCATTTATTTGCCAACTTTCTATCCAAATCCCCAGAATAAAGGGGAGAGACTTCTGCACGCTTTGGACTTACACAGACAGCTACGATTCTACTTGGACAAAACAAAAGCTTTCAGAAAAACTGAGCAACTGTTTGTAGCCTATGCAGCAGGATCACAAAGAAAGCCTATCTCAAAGCAGACAATTTCAAAATGGATAGGACACTGCATTCGCTTCTGTTATGCACAACATGGCAAATCAGTACCTAAGGGCATTAGGCCACATTTTACCAGAGCAGCAGCCTTTCTCAGAGGAGTACCAACCAAAGACATTTTAGAAGCTGCAACCTGGAGTTCAGTGCACACTTTCACCAAGCACTACCACTTACCTCTCTACTCTAAATCCAGAGCAGGCTTTGCCACTGCAGTTCTGCAAGGCCTGGTAGCCTCTCCTAATCCTACTTAGGCCCAGCCACCCAACCTCAGCTTTGGGATTCAACCCAAGTGTAATGACTGCAACAGTGAAACACAATGAACATAGTACAGTTGTGTACCTACGATAAATGTAGATGTTCAAGTGTATTCACTGTTGCAGTTCAGGTTACCCACCATCCCCCTTTTCATTGCTGGGACTTTTCTGCACTTCTCAACTCCATACAACCTATGTGGTGTATTTGCTTATAGATGAAGGAAATGTTTATTTTAGTACATGCATGCTTTTTGGCATAATTTTTTTCAGCCTTCCTATCTGGGGGCACCTGACATCTGGGGCAAGAAAAACTGAACGTCGGTTGCATCTTTTGTACCCCTGGCGCACTGACGTCAGGGAAGAGGCGACAACAACCGACGCTGGACCTAGACTTTGGAACTCTGGCCGACTGCGGGTAGCCTGCCAGCAGGATAACCCAAGTGTAATGTCTGCAACAGTGAATACACTCAAACATCTACATTTATGGTAGGTACACAACTGTACTTTTGAAGGTTCCCATGAGGTAATAAGCATGTATATGCGTACTTTTTTTTTTTAGGAATACCCTGCATATATATATATATATATATATATTTTTTTTTTATGTTTGCATATATTGATTGTTTCATCCTCAAACATACAGTAACATCACCAAAGTCTACCGTAATGTACCACAGCTCTTGCATTCATTGAGTTTTGAGTCCTTTCATTGCAATCGACATAAGCTATTAACTACACCGTAATAGTAGATCAAAGTCTTTAAATGAAACTACCACAGAATGCAAGTCAGACTTTTGAAAATGTTGAACAGGAGTTAATTACACACTCATGATCCATATTTAAGCAAGTTTTTTTTAAGGACACTTTGTGATAGAAGTTTTTTAAAACTTGGAGCAAGCTGTCCCAAACATGCCAGCCTTTTGGTGCAGAAAGATAAAGCTGTTATGATGACTCTTACAATCCAACGTCACTTTTATACCCAACGTTGGTTTATGGCCCTGGTAAGGGACCTCACACGTACCATCCTGCAACAAAGACTTTGGTATACTAGCCAGACGGTGGCGCTGCAGGCAGCAATTCCCTACTTTTATGTATACTGCAACATGGAAGAGAAGGACATCTAAAGTTATGGGAAGGTCTTACACAACTATTCTGTATGAGTGGTTTTGTGTGTGTGTGTGTGTGTAAATATATATATATATATATATATATATATATATATATGTATGTATATGTATGTGTGTGTGTGTGTGTGTGTGTGTGTGTGTGTATATATATATATATATATATATATATATATATATATATATATATATATATATATAAAGAAGCACATATACATTTTTATGTTGCTTTGAAGTTGTACAAAGTCCAAAAGTGCCGACAGCAGAGTAAGTACTTATTAGTAGTATTTTTTTTCCTAACCTTGAATGCCCTCGTAGGGGCAGACATCCTGACATAATCTTGTTCTCTCAGAAAGCTACTTTTGCTTAGAATACACTTTGTTCCCTCCACACACAGTTATCACCATCAGATGTTCTTCATCTCACATTGCTGCAGTCCTTACACTTGGGTAGTCCGCTGTCCTCGGTCGGCCCGAATATCAAAGTATAAGGCTGACGTCGGTCAAGGCGCATTTGACTGACATCAGGACGTCAGGGTACAAATGCGCATGACCAACGTCATATCCTCAGTCTTTTTTGCCGCATGGTCCGATGCAGAAGCAGCATTGCAAGTGCCGGTTGGCGTTCTGAAATTTTTCGATTTCGGAGTTTCAGACCGAGTCAAAGTTGGCTAAGTACCCCGTTGGGGAATATTTTAGTTTTGTCTTGCCTCAGTGGTTTACCGGATGTCAGAAAAGTGAATAATTGTATTTCTTGTGGGAAACAGATACCGCATAGAGACTATCATACTTTGTGTATTCCTTGTTTAGGGCCTGAGCACGACGTTGTTGGGTGTCGCTCTTGTGCTAGATTCAATAAGCGCACTATAAAGAGAAGGTTAGATTGTGCCAGGTTAGTCTTGAAGCGGTGCAATTATAAAATGCCGTCGGATGCTCCGGCCCGCTTCTTCAAGAAGCGCAAGGACAAAGCAGTTAAGCCTAGGCTAGAAGAACCGTCCGTCGGACGCCGGTTCTTTAGAGGTGTCGGTGGAGCCGGTGGTTCCACGGAGGTTTCTTTGGGATCCCAGGGAGAGACTTTGTTATTGCAGGATGTGGCCTCTCAGGAGGCAGGTCAGGCTGAAGGGGCTTCTCAGGTTACTATACTCCCTCCCTTCCTAGGGTGGTTAGGCCCTCTCCTTCTGTTTCCAAGGCTTCTCCCAGAGGCAGGCCAGGTTTAGCTTCAGTTGGTGTCACCCCTAGTTCTTCAGGAACTGTGCCCAAGAAGCATATGCTTAAAATGGCAGAAGATTTGATTACTTTGATTAGTGGTTCTTTGCCCCTCCTGATAAGAGACCTAGGGTGGAGCCTGAGCTAGGAGTTTTGAGCAGGCTTCGGATGTTTCAGAGTCTTCGGCTGAAGACTTGCAGGAGTATTCTCCTTATTCTGATTCTGATGTGGATGATTCTACTCCTTCTGCTTCTCCTCCTGAGGATTTTTCTTTTCAGAAACTCTTCATTCTATGAGGGAGCATTTTAAGTGGGAAGGTCAGGACTTCTCTGATTCCAGGAAAAGGCTTAGGGAATTTTTGTTTTACCCCAGCATAGGCCTTTGGCTATACCTCCTGTTTTGGATGTGGTGGAAGATGTTTTACAGAGGCTTCTCTTAATCCTGATTCTTTGCCTCCTGCTCCTGTTAAACCGGATAGGTATTACAGGGTGCCTGAAGCTCATAAGTATCTTTTAAGAGTCCTAGGGCAGACCCAGAAACTGTTAGTCAGGGGCCTAAAGGTGTTAAGGCTTCTGTTGTCAAGAATCCGGTTCCTACAGATAAAGAGGCCAGGGCTTTGGATAGATGGGGAAAGAAAGTTTATACTTCTTCCACTCTAGCTATGAGGGCTTTGAATTGCCAGTTCCACATGTTGAAATACCAAAACTATCTCCTTTCACAATTGAAGTCTAAGGTTGATGCTCTGGCGGAAGGTATTGATTGTAAAGAGTTACAAGATTTAGTACATGTTTCTGAGCAGGTGGGTAAGCATTCTTTGCAATGTGGTTTTGATGCTGTACAGGCCTCGTCTAGGGTGGCTGCCACTGGGTCAGTTCTTCAGGCACGCCTGGCTGAGGGATCAGAATTTATCTGACCATGTTAAAACAAGGATTTTAGATGCTCCTTTACAATCTGATGTGTTGTTTGGTTCTCCTGTTGAGGCAGTTTTAAAGAAAATGGAAGGCAAGGCTAAGTCTTTGCAGACTGTTAAAGATTTTTTGCAGGTTCAGCCTCCAAAGTTTAGTAGAAATTGGCCTACTAAGGGGTGGACTTATCCTTCTTATGATTCCCAGTCTAGGGGTAGATCTAGGCGTGGTAGGGGCAGAGCTCAGGGCTCTTTCAGGCCTAGAACAGGGAGTTCTCCTGCACAGTCTTCGGGTGAGGGCAGGGGTCAGTCCTTTCGTAAACAGACCCAATGACCTACCTTTTCAGCTGCCAGAGCCTTCTCGTCTGGCAGCACCTTTGGGAGGAAGGTTGGCACTTTTCAAAGAAAATTGGAGTTTAATTACCCAAGACAGATGGGTATTGGATATCATACACCACGGTTACAGGTTTTATTTCCATACCTTGCCTCCTTTCAAAGGCATGCCAGACGTTCCTCCTCAACAAAGAATAGAGGCTCACAAGCAAATTTCTCTGTTACTCCAAATAGGGGCCATTCAGCCGGTCCCTATGCCAGAAGTGGGCCTAGGATTTTATTCTCGCCTGTTCCTAGTACCAAAGAAAGGGAACACGTGGAGACCAATTTTGGACTTATCTATCCTCAACACTTATCTGGACATTCCCAAGTTCAAAATGTTGACGTTACAGCAGCTTTTACCTCTGCTGGGCAAAGATCATTGGATGGTAACTTTGGATCTCAAGGAGGCTTATCTTCATGTTCCTATCAGACTGAGTTGCAGGAAGTATCTGCGTTTTCGAGCTGGGACTTCTCATTATCAGTTCTCTACATTGCCCTTTGGCTTATCTACTGCGCACAGAGTGTTCACGAAAGTTCTGGCTCCAGTGATAGCTTTCCTCAGGTTAAAAGGAATACAGATCTATCCTTATTTGGACGATTGCCTGATT